>NC_090755.1:63399755-63407255 GCF_036898095.1 Palaemon carinicauda
TACCCAATTCCCCGGGCCACCACGTGACACAATTGGTAGTAATTCATTCAAATTACCCCTAATGAGTCAATATGGATTAATATCAACACAACATCGTGTTCAAATAGAAATAAATTTCTACCTCATACCTGGGATCGAACGCTAGCCCCTTCTAATGAAAGGCCAGGTCGAAACCAACCATGTCACGAGAGCCCATAAAAAGAATTGGAACCTGACCGCTACCAGCTGTCCGAGGATTTACCTGGCGAGACATCAGTCTCTTACCAGCGAGTTTTACCCAATTCCCCGGGCCACCACGTGACACAATTGGTAGTAATTCATTCAAATTACCCCTAATGTAAATCCTCGGACAGCTGGTAGCGGTCAGGTTCCAATTCTTTTTATGGGCTCTCGTGACATGGTTGGTTTCGACCTGGCCTTTCATTAGAAGGGGCTAGCGTTCGATCCCAGGTATGAGGTAGAAATTTATTTCTATTTGAACACGATGTTGTTGATATTAATCCATATTGACTCATTAGGGGTAATTTGAATGAATTACTACCAATTGTGTCACGTGGTGGCCCGGGGAATTGGGTAAAACTCGCTGGTAAGAGACTGATGTCTCGCCAGGTAAATCCTCAGACAGCTGGTAGCGGTCAGGTTCCAATTCTTTTTATGGGCTCTCGTGACATGGTTGGTTTCGACCTGGCCTTTCATTAGAAGGGGCTAGCGTTCGATCCCAGGTATGAGGTAGAAATTTATTTCTATTTGAACACGATGTTGTGTTGATATTAATCCATATTGACTCATTAGGGGTAATTTGAATGAATTACTACCAATTGTGTCACGTGGTGGCCCGGGGAATTGGGTAAAACTCGCTGGTAAGAGACTGATGTCTCGCCAGGTAAATCCTCGGACAGCTGGTAGCGGGCAGGTTCCAATTCTTTTTATGGGCTCTCGTGGCATGGTTGGTTTCGACCTGGCCTTTCATTAGAAGGGGCTAGCGTTCGATCCCAGGTATGAGGTAGAAATTTATTTCTATTTGAACACGATGTTGTGTTGATATTAATCCATATTGACTCATTAGGGGTAATTTGAATTAATTACTACCAATTGTGTCACGTGGTGGCCCGGGGAATTGGGTAAAACTCGCTGGTAAGAGACTGATGTCTCGCCAGGTAAATCCTCGGACAGCTGGTAGCGGTCAGGTTCCAATTCTTTTTATGGGCTCTCGTGACATGGTTGGTTTCGACCTGGCCTTTCATTAGAAGGGGCTAGCGTTCGATCCCAGGTATGAGGTAGAAATTTATTTCTATTTGAACACGATGTTGTGTTGATATTAATCCATATTGACTCATTAGGGGTAATTTGAATGAATTACTACCAATTGTGTCACGTGGTGGCCCGGGGAATTGGGTAAAACTCGCTGGTAAGAGACTGATGTCTCGCCAGGTAAATCCTCGGACAGCTGGTAGCGGTCAGGTTCCAATTCTTTTTATGGGCTCTCGTGACATGGTTGGTTTCGACCTGGCCTTTCATTAGAAGGGGCTAGCGTTCGATCCCAGGTATGAGGTAGAAATTTATTTCTATTTGAACACGATGTTGTGTTGATATTAATCCATATTGACTCATTAGGGGTAATTTGAATGAATTACTACCAATTGTGTCACGTGGTGGCCCGGGGAATTGGGTAAAACTCGCTGGTAAGAGACTGATGTCTCACCAGGTAAATCCTCGGACAGCTGGTAGCGGGCAGGTTCCAATTCTTTTTATGGGCTCTCGTGGCATGGTTGGTTTCGACCTGGCCTTTCATTAGAAGGGGCTAGCGTTCGATCCCAGGTGTGAGGTAGAAATTTATTTCTATTTGAACACGATGTTGTGTTGATATTAATCCATATTGACTCATTAGGGGTAATTTGAATTAATTACTACCAATTGTGTCACGTGGTGGCCCGGGGAATTGGGTAAAACTCGCTGGTAAGAGACTGATGTCTCGCCAGGTAAATCCTCGGACAGCTGGTAGCGGTCAGGTTCCAATTCTTTTTATGGGCTCTCGTGACATGGTTGGTTTCGACCTGGCCTTTCATTAGAAGGGGCTAGCGTTCGATCCCAGGTATGAGGTAGAAATTTATTTCTATTTGAACACGATGTTGTGTTGATATTAATCCATATTGACTCATTAGGGGTAATTTGAATGAATTACTACCAATTGTGTCACGTGGTGGCCCGGGGAATTGGGTAAAACTCGCTGGTAAGAGACTGATGTCTCGCCAGGTAAATCCTCGGACAGCTGGTAGCGGTCAGGTTCCAATTCTTTTTATGGGCTCTCGTGACATGGTTGGTTTCGACCTGGCCTTTCATTAGAAGGGGCTAGCGTTCGATCCCAGGTATGAGGTAGAAATTTATTTCTATTTGAACACGATGTTGTGTTGATATTAATCCATATTGACTCATTAGGGGTAATTTGAATTAATTACTACCAATTGTGTCACGTGGTGGCCCGGGGAATTGGGTAAAACTCGCTGGTAAGAGACTGATGTCTCGCCAGGTAAATCCTCGGACAGCTGGTAGCGGTCAGGTTCCAATTCTTTTTATGGGCTCTCGTGACATGGTTGGTTTCGACCTGGCCTTTCATTAGAAGGGGCTAGCGTTCGATCCCAGGTATGAGGTAGAAATTTATTTCTATTTGAACACGATGTTGTGTTGATATTAATCCATATTGACTCATTAGGGGTAATTTGAATGAATTACTACCAATTGTGTCACGTGGTGGCCCGGGGAATTGGGTAAAACTCGCTGGTAAGAGACTGATGTCTCGCCAGGTAAATCCTCGGACAGCTGGTAGCGGTCAGGTTCCAATTCTTTTTATGGGCTCTCGTGACATGGTTGGTTTCGACCTGGCCTTTCATTAGAAGGGGCTAGCGTTCGATCCCAGGTATGAGGTAGAAATTTATTTCTATTTGAACACGATGTTGTGTTGATATTAATCCATATTGACTCATTAGGGGTAATTTGAATTAATTACTACCAATTGTGTCACGTGGTGGCCCGGGGAATTGGGTAAAACTCGCTGGTAAGAGACTGATGTCTCGCCAGGTAAATCCTCGGACAGCTGGTAGCGGTCAGGTTCCAATTCTTTTTATGGGCTCTCGTGACATGGTTGGTTTCGACCTGGCCTTTCATTAGAAGGGGCTAGCGTTCGATCCCAGGTATGAGGTAGAAATTTATTTCTATTTGAACACGATGTTGTGTTGATATTAATCCATATTGACTCATTAGGGGTAATTTGAATTAATTACTACCAATTGTGTCACGTGGTGGCCCGGGGAATTGGGTAAAACTCGCTGGTAAGAGACTGATGTCTCGCCAGGTAAATCCTCGGACAGCTGGTAGCGGTCAGGTTCCAATTCTTTTTATGGGCTCTCGTGACATGGTTGGTTTCGACCTGGCCTTTCATTAGAAGGGGCTAGCGTTCGATCCCAGGTATGAGGTAGAAATTTATTTCTATTTGAACACGATGTTGTGTTGATATTAATCCATATTGACTCATTAGGGGTAATTTGAATGAATTACTACCAATTGTGTCACGTGGTGGCCCGGGGAATTGGGTAAAACTCGCTGGTAAGAGACTGATGTCTCGCCAGGTAAATCCTCGGACAGCTGGTAGCGGTCAGGTTCCAATTCTTTTTATGGGCTCTCGTGACATGGTTGGTTTCGACCTGGCCTTTCATTAGAAGGGGCTAGCGTTCGATCCCAGGTATGAGGTAGAATATATATATATATATATATATATATATATATATATATATATATATATATATATATATACACATATATACGTATATACACATACTTATATATATATATATATATATATATATATATATATATATATATATAAATTATTACACATACAACATTATTACCGGAAACACACAATCATGTATATATCAATACTTATATCTAGCATAACACTATATAGTGCCAATGTACTTATGCATACTATATAAAATAATTGTACCCTTTAATGAATGGTAGCTTAGGTCTAAATATTAATTTCACAGCGACGTTAATAATTCACAATACATTCACTTCTACATTAAGTGGTTAAAGTTTTTTTATATAGCTTACAAATCTCTTTACATATAAAGGCGTCGAGTTTATATATTCCATGTCCAATATTCAAGCTGTTTTTAAAAGTTTCTTTTATGAAACCGGACTCTATGATGTTTCTTTCCACTAAGTTATTTGAAGAAGTATCACGAAACTAGTCTGGACTTAATCGTATATTTCGTATTTTCATTTTCCCTGTGGTTCTTCTGCATATATATATATATATATATATATATATATATATATATATATATATATATATATATATATATATATATATATATATATATATATATATATAATGTTTATCAATAAAGACAGCGATAAAGCTTTTAGAAGTCAAGGATATCCCTTAAAAAACCATCCTGATATTGAACGACTGTTATCGGACAATGAAATTTGGGTACGTGATTTTTGCAGCGTCATGTTGACGTTTGAACTTTGGCTTTCAACGAGGAAACAAGAGGAGTATTTAAGGAGGCCAGAAGACGTCTCTCGTCACAGAGCCATCTCCTGTCACTTCACAATGAAGGTGCTTGTCTTGTGCGCTTTGCTGGCACTTGCTGCCGCAGGTAAGTGAACATTCCCTTGATTTGGTGGTCCATTCGCTTTCTTGGGCCTCGTTGCTCCTACCAGTAAGGCTCATTTTGATAGATACTCTTTTGTTAGCAAGCTGTTGGCCGGAGACAATGAACTCTCCAGTGAAGAGAATGTCTCATCTATTTACTGGAAGAAATCTAGAAATGATGGTAGAGTATTTTTTCAAAAGTGAAGGAACTTTTGGGTACAAATAACTATCATATAAATACCGCTAAAAACGAACAAAGTATATTATTGAAAATTTCTCAGAGCTTTAAGTAAGTCTTGTATGAATTGAAAACACAATATTAAGTATTTCCCCTTGTAATCTTCATGTTAGTATTCATTGGAATCATAGACACAAATATTTACCTAATCTTATTTCTAATATAACGTGTACAAAACTCGTGAAAAATGGCAAATATAATAAACTTGATTAATGGTATTATATTTTATATAGTGTACTCTGTATAGTACATTTTTTCAGCATTTTCTTATAATATCTGTACAGTCACCAGTAAATATTCCTCCTTACTCATGTTCTCATTAAGAGGATATAAAAGTATTTAAGCTTAGATAGATACTGTGCTAAAATTAAAAACCATCATTTGTATGATGAGCATTTATCAGGGCTTCCTGCATTACATTGTTTGTTATATGAAAGAAAAAAAAAGATTTCAAATGGAATGAATGCTAAGATAATTTGAAATATTTTAAGAAATGCAAGACTCCAGAAAGGTCGTGAAGCATGAGTCAAATGTTTATTTTATGATTTATTTATAACTCTGTTGTAATTCTTTAATTTTGTAACGTATTTTTCTCTTCAAAGTTAAAATGAGTTAACAAGCAAATATATTTTCATTCACGTCTGTGTTTCATGTCACCAGTCAAAGTATCAGATATCTGTATATACACCTGCAAGTCATAGAAATATATAGGACAAACATATTTTTCGTGAAAGTGATTTATAAAATATTTATTTTACAGATACCCCATTGCCCAAGAGACAGCAGGATGTTAACCACCTACTGTGGAAAGTGTACGACCATCACCACTTTGATGATTTGAAAGGATATGCTGCCGCCTTTGACCCAGTGGCTGACAAATCACAATATAAGGATGGAGGAGAAGCTGCAGAACGTCTAGTGCAGGAATACAAAGACCACAGGCTCCTTGAACAACATCACTGGTTTTCTCTTTTCAACGAACGCCAAAGAGAAGAGGCCCTCATGCTGTTTGATGTGTTCATGCAGTGCAAGAGCTGGGATTGTGCTGTTCATAATGCTGCATACTGGCGTGAACACATGAATGAAGGAGAGTTTGTTTACGCTTTGTACACAGCTGTTATTCATTCTGATCTTGGACATGGTATTGTTCTGCCTCCTCTATATGAAGTTACTCCTCACATGTTCACAAACAGTGAAATTATCCAAAAGGCTTACACAGCAAAGATGACTAATAAACCAGGTAAATTTGAGATGGAATTTACTGGTACAAAGAAAAATAAGGAACAACGTGTGGCTTACTTTGGAGAAGACATTGGAATGAATCTCCATCACGTGACATGGCATATGGATTTTCCCTTCTGGTGGGAAGACAAATATGGAAATCATTTGGATCGCAAGGGAGAACTTTTCTTCTGGGTTCATCATCAGCTGACTGTTCGCTTTGATTCTGAACGTCTATCCAACTATTTGGATATGGTGGATGAACTCCAGTGGGAGAAACCAGTGGAAGAAGGCTTTGCCCCACACACTATCTACAAGTATGGAGGCGAATTCCCTGCCCGTCCTGACCATATTCACTTTGAAGATGTTGATGGAGTAGCAAGAGTTCGTGACATGATAATCATGGAAAGCCGTATCCGCGATGCCATAGCTCATGGATACATCACTGATAAGGATGGTAAAGTTATTGATATCATGAATGACCAAGGTGTTGACAAACTTGGTGACATTATTGAATCTTCTATGTACAGTCCCAATGTCCAATATTATGGAGCTCTCCACAACTTGGCTCACATTATGCTTGGACGTCAAGGAGATCCTCATGGAAAATACAATATGCCTCCAGGTGTAATGGAACATTTTGAAACCGCTACTCGTGATCCTACATTCTTCCGTCTTCATAAGTATATGGATAACATCTTTAAGGAACATAAATACAGTCTTCCTCCATACACTCATGAAGACCTAGACTTCCCTGGTGTCAACATTGATAGCCTTAGCATTGAGGGAGAACTTAAAACATTCTTTGAGGACTATGAATTTGACCTTCGAAATGCTGTAGACTCTGCTGAAGGTATTGCTATGGTTGATCTGAAAGCCAATGTACATCGTCTAAACCACAATGACTTCGCCTTTGTTGCTGATGTCAACAATAACAATGGAAAAGAGGTCGTGGGTACTTTCCGCGTGTACCTTTGCCCCGAATATGACAACAATCATGAGCAGTTTGATTTCAATAATGGTAGCTGGCACTGTATCGAAATGGACAAATTCTGGAAGAAGTGTAAGTGTGCTACTTTTAAAGTTTCAGACTTTCATATATTTAAAATACTTTTAATGTTTTTATCTCTGTTTAATAAGGTTTAAAGGTGACCGTATGTTCCATAAATATACTATTAATAGTTCATTGTTAATTACAGTGTCTCCTGGAGCAAATCATGTGGTAAGGAAATCCAGTGACTCTGCAGTGACTGTTCCTGATGTACCTAGCCTGCAGTCTCTCATGGATGCAGCTGACAGTGGTAGCTTCTCCATGCCTGAATACGAAAGGGCTTGCGGCATTCCCAACAGAATGCTTTTGCCCAAGGGTAAGAAGGACGGC
>NC_090755.1:63412255-63417255 GCF_036898095.1 Palaemon carinicauda
AGGCCAATCCCAACCTCTCCCCCCCCCCCCCCTCTCCACTTGGGGGCAAAAGGGAGCCCAGTCTACCTAGGAGCGGCTGGGCATCCTTCTTCGCTAACATACCTCCATGAGAGAAACATCATCTCTCTTTTCACCCTCAAGACATCAGGGAGGCTGGGCCTGACATACCCTCCACAAGGGAGGAACCAGAGTCCTTTTTACTAAGGTAAGGTGTCTTATTTTGAGATCCTCATCATCCTTACCCAACCTCCCATCCCTTCCTAATAACATCCCATTTTTTCGTTTTATCCTTTAAAGAAAGATCCTAACCACTGAACCTTTTATCCTATTCCCTATACCCAAACCACGTGTGCCGTTTGCTCTTAACCTTAATTAATTCATCCTGTGACAGTGTTGATTCCCATGTATAGTGTTTAAATCCCTAAGCTTTGCACTTTCATTTAATTTGCTTAAAAGGTTTTAACCACACGACTTCATCCTTTTCCCAGCCTGTAGAATAAGTGTGCTGTCAATAATTTGATTTATTTCCTTTTCCAGGGAATGTGATTGCTGTGCTGAATTCTCATCCACAGTCCATCAAACTCCACTCGAAGCTCCTTGTGGCTTAAATTAAAATATAGTTATCTGCTGTGCTCCCCTTTTATCAATTTTTATTTAATTATTATTGTAAACATATCTATTTGTTGGTATTCCTTGTCTTATTGCTGACTGGCAACCTTTCCATTATTCCTTTCCTTTGTTATTGCCCTGAGTCCTTTAAGCAAGGCCAGAATCACACCACGGGCCCGTAACAAACTGGCGACCTTGCCAGGATTCGCTAAGATAGTAATTTAAATTTATTCTTATTACAGTAACGTAAAATTCCCTTTTTTCTGTCTTTAGCGACTTTACGAATCTCATTTTCATTCAAAGTTGGAACCGTGGAAGAAAACAGCAAAAGAAATTTTATTTTCATTGTTAAAATCTTGTTTGTTTGTGCGTGTTTGTTACGCAAAACGTTTTGTTTTTAAAAACCACGTGGTAGGCTTTAGTCCCATTGTTCAGCAGGATAGCGAGTTTACCTTTTGTTTATTACCGCAGTGATTAACAAGTATCAAATATATTGTACAGTGGTGAATATTTATTTAAATATATTGTTGATTAAGTGCACGTGTTATTTTGTGTTACAAGAAAATATCAGTGAAGTTTAATAAATTTTCCGAGAATGTAATAGGCTAAGCAAGTATTCATTTCAAACGTGGCCAACCTGATATAACTCAGCCCACTACCGTGTTTCCGAACGAAGCCAAGATAATATATATATATATATATATATATATATATATATATATATATATATATATATATATATATATATATATATATATATATATATATATATATAGTGTATATATATACTGTATATATATACTGTATATATATATATATATATATATATATATATATATATATATATATATTATATTTACATATATGTGTATATATATATGTATATATATATATATATATATATATATATATATATATATATATATTTATGCCTATATATACATATATAAAGACACATTATATCTAAATATATATGCATATATATATAAAATATATATATATATATATATATATATATATATATATATATATATATATATATATTACAAATACTTGAATGTATATAAGCTTGTTTTTTAGGTTACAATAATGTAGAGGTTTAATTCTTTATCTATAGCTTAGGTTTGTTAGGTGTAAGAAAAATATAGAAAATATCATATCACCAACTTTTGGACGAGGATAACTTTTCTATAAACGAAAGAGAGCTTTTTAGGAGAAAAAAAAAATATGCTAAATCTTTATTGTGCTTTATTACTGCAATGATATCATCATTGGAAAAAAAGATTGTTCATTTGTTATTGCACAAAAATTTTCAAGCAATCAGAGTTGTCGTCAATTCAAGAAAGATCAATGATGGTGGTCATCATGGTATACCTTAACATGAGTAAGTTTGAAGTTAGTAGTTTCATCAAAGACTCGTCTGTCTGGGATGCGACGATCAAGAGGGAATCCCATGGGACGCTTGTCTGGGTAGATCTCACCATGGGCTCCACAGTGAGCGTGAGTTCCTCCATGCTCAGATTCAACATCAGGATGTGTTAAGTCATAGCTTCCATCTGTGACAGCCAAAATCAGAGCAAATTCCATGCCGTCCTTCTTACCCTTGGGCAAAAGCATTCTGTTGGGGATGCCACAAGCCCTTTCATATTCAGGCATGGAGAAGCTACCACTGTCAGCTGCATCCATGAGAGACTGCAGGCTTGGTACATCAGGAACAGTGACTGCAGAGTCACTGGATTTCCTTACCACATGATTTGCTCCAGGAGACACTGTAATTAACAATAAACTATTAATATTATATTTATGGAACATACGGTCACCTTTAAACCTTATTAAACAGATAAAAACATTAAAAGTATTTTAAATGTAAGAAAGTCTGAAACTTTAAAAGTATCATACTTACACTTCTTCCAGAATTTGTCCATTTCGATACAGTGCCAGCTACCATTATTGAAATCAAACTGCTCATGATTGTTGTCATATTCGGGGCAAAGGTACACGCGGAAAGTACCCACAACTTCATTTCCATTGTTATTGTTGACATCAGCAACAAAGGAGAAGTCATTGTGGTTTAGACGATGTACATTGGCTTTCAGATCAACCATAGCAATACCTTCAGCAGAATCTACAGCATTTCGAAGGTCAAATTCATAGTCCTCAAAGAATGTTTTAAGTTCTCCCTCAATGCTAAGGCTATCAATGTTGACACCAGGGAAGTCTAGGTCTTCATGAGTGTATGGAGGAAGACTATATTTATGTTCCTTAAAGATGTTATCCATATATTTATGAAGACGGAAGAATGTAGGATCACGAGTAGCGGTTTCAAAATGTTCCATTACACCTGGAGGCATATTGTATTTTCCATGAGGATCTCCTTGACGTCCAAGCATAATGTGAGCCAAGTTGTGGAGAGCTCCATAATACTGCACATTGGGACTGTACATAGACGATTCAATAATGTCACCAAGTTTGTCAACACCTTGGTCATTCATGATGTCAATAACTTTACCATCCTTATCAGTGATGTATCCGTGAGCTATGGCATCGCGGATACGGCTTTCCATGATTATCATGTCACGAACTCTTGCTACTCCATCAACATCTTCAAAGTGAATATGGTCAGGACGGGCAGGGAATTCGCCTCCATACTTGTAGATAGTGTGTGGGGCAAAGCCTTCTTCGACTGGTTTCTCCCACTGCAGTTCATCCACCATATCCAAATAGTTGGATAGACGTTCAGAATCAAAGCGAACAGTCAGCTGATGATGAACCCAGAAGAAAAGTTCTCCCTTGCGATCCAAATGACTTCCATATTTGTCTTCCCACCAGAAGGGAAAATCCATATGCCATGTCACGTGATGGAGATTCATTCCAATGTCTTCTCCAAAGTAAGCCACACGTTGTTCCTTATTTTTCTTTGTACCAGTAAATTCCATCTCAAATTTACCTGGTTTATTAGTCATCTTTGCTGTGTAAGCCTTTTGGATAATTTCACTGTTTGTGAACATGTGAGGAGTAACTTCATACAGAGGAGGAAGAACAATGCCATGTCCAAGATCAGAATGAATAACAGCTGTGTACAAAGCGTAAACAAACTCTCCTTCATTCATATGTTCACGCCAGTATGCAGCATTATGAACAGCACAATCCCAGCTCTTGCACTGCATGAACACATCAAACAGCATGAGGGCCTCTTCTCTTTGGCGTTCGTTGAAAAGAGAAAACCAGTGATGTTGTTCAAGGAGCCTGTGGTCTTTGTATTCCTGGACTAGACGTTCTGCAGCTTCTCCTCCATCTTTATATTGTGATTTGTCAGCTACTGGGTCAAAGGCTGCTGCATATCCTTTCAAATCATCAAAGTGGTGATGGTCGTACACTTTCCACAGTAGGTGGTTAACATCCTGCTGTCTCTTGGGCAATGGGGTATCTGTAAAATAAATATTTTATGAATCACTTTCTGGAAAAATGTGTTTGTCCTATATATTTCTATGACTTGTAGGTGCATACAGATATCTGATACTTTGACTGGTGACATGGGACACAGACGTGAATGAAAATATATTTGCCTGTTAACTCATTATAACTTTGAAGAAGAAAAATACGTTATAAAATCAAAGAATTACAACTACTGAGGGATAAATAAATCATAAAATAAACATTTGATTCATGCTTCACGACCTTTCTGAAGTCTTGTATTTCTTAAAATATTTCAAATCATCTTAACATTCACTCCATTTGAAATCTTAATCTCTATGTCATATAACAAACAATGTAATGCAGGAAGCACTGATAAATGCTCATCATACAAATGATGGTTTTTAATTTTAGCACAGTATTTATCTAAGCTAAAATACTTTTATATCCTCTTAATGAGAACATGAGTAAGGAGGAATATTTACTGGTGACTGTACGGATATTATAAATAAAATGCTGAAAATATGTACTGTACAGAGTACACTTTATACAATATTAGAATACCATTAAACAAGTTTATTATATTTGCCATTTTTCACGAGTTTTGTACACGTTATATTAGAAATAAGATTAGGTAAATATTTGTGTCTATGATTCCAATGAATACTAACATGGGGGAAATACTTAATAGTGTGCTTTCAATTCATACAACATTTACATAAAGCTCTGAAAGTTTTTCAATAATCTACTTTGTATGTTTTGGCAGTATTTATATGATAGTTATTTGTACCCAAAAGTTCCTTCAATTTTGAAAAAATATTCTACCATAATTTCTAGATTTCTTTCCGAAAACAGATGGGACATTCTCTTCACTGGAGAGTTCATTGTCTCCGGCCAACAGCCCGCCAACAAAAGAGTATCTATCAAAATCAAGGGAATGTTCACTTACCTGCGGCAGCAAGTGCCAGTAAAGCGCA
>NC_090755.1:63422255-63447255 GCF_036898095.1 Palaemon carinicauda
CTCAGGAAGATCAGATGGAGCTGGAAGAGAAGGGGTAAGAATGATGATGACACCAAAAGCAGAAAAGGCATTAACCGGGTGGAGAGCTGTAAATAATAGATTGTTACTAGCAAAGTTTAAATCAAAGTAGTGCAATATGAGTATTATAGTTTGCTATGCCTGAATAAATGATTCCCTTTAAGAAAAGAAAGATGAATACTATGAAGAACTGCAGAGGATAATAGATGGAATCCCTGAGAGAAATATGAAAATTGTGACTGGCGACTTCAATGCTAAAGTTGGAAGCAATAATCAAGGGATAGAAAATGTGATGGGTGTCGAGGGTCTTGGCAAAGTTGCAAATAATATGGAGCACATTTCATAAGTTTCTGTTCTACAAATAATCTTGTTATTGGAGGTACTTATTTCCAACATAAGAACATCCACAAGTATACATGAACTTAACCATGTGTAAATTACAAAAATCAGATAGATCACATTGCCATTAATAGAGAGAGAAGGAGGACTTGGAGAAATGTAAAAAGCTATAGAGGTGCAGATATTGGTAGTGATCACCAGCTCCTCATTGCCACAATGAAATTAAAACTGAAAGAACCCAACAGAAAGATAAATAGAATACCTAGATTTGATACAACTGAGCTTCTAGAGGAAAAGCACAGAGAAACATTTGCAATTGAATGTAGGAATCGATTTGCAGTCTTAAGAGACTTTAAAAGACGAAGAACAGACAATTAATGAAGGATGGTGTAATATTAAGAACATATATCAGGCAGTTGGTAGTGAAGTCTTGGGATAAACAGTTATAAGGAGAAAGCTATGGATATCGAATGATACTTGGGATACTATAAAAATGAGACAAAGACAGAATTGATTGTTGAAGGTTTTTGAGGAAGTAATGATAATTACAAAATAGAGCATGCTAAGTATTCCAGTATTGACAGCGAGGTCAAAAGAAAAGCCAGGAATGACTGGAGAGAGTATTTAGACAGTAAAGCGGATGAGGCTGACAAAGCTATGAATTCAGGAAGTGGCTACGGTGTAAGAATTGCTCATAGAATTATTAATGAAATCTCGATTGGGGCAAAAAATAAGAAGCATATACCCATCAAAAAGAGAGATGGATCTATTATAAAAACAGAAGATAAAGAGAGATAACGCTGGATGGATTACTTTAGTAAGGTTATGAATAGGACATATGAAGGGAATAATTTGATTGATATACCTGAAGCTGATGAAGACCTTGATGTGCCCATGAATGAATTCAGTGTGTTTAAAGTCGAGGCTATCCTCAAAAAACTATAGAGATGGAAAGACCCTGGATAAGATGGAATAACTGCCGAGATAGTACTGGCTAAAAATGAAGTGACTCCAAGACTACTTGCAAGATTATTTTGTAGAATGTGACATGAAGAGGCAAAACCTGATGAATGGGAGTTAGGAAGGTTGGTGAAAATAGCTAAAAAGAGAGACCTGACTGATTGCCATAATTACGGAGGCGTAACGCTTACGTCAGTTGTTATGAAAATGTATAGTATGCTTATTCTAAAGAGATTGTAGAGAAAGATTGATGAAAAGCTAAAAGATGAACAAGCAGGATTTAGAAAAGGTAGAAGTTGCACTGCCCAAATTTTCATTTTGAGACATGTTGTACAGCAATGCGTAGAATATAGAAATCCCCCTTTGGATGGTATTTGTGGACTATGAAAAAGCCTTTGATAGTGTGCACCGGCCAATTTTGTAGAGAATCCTGCGTTATGGAATTCCTCTTGAATATGTAAATTTAATTAAGTCTGTTCATGAGCATAGCAAGTGCAAAGTTAATGTTAATGGAGTCTTATCAAGTGAGTTTCCAGTGAACATCAGAGTACTCCAAGGGAATGTGCTATCACCTATGTTGTTTATCCTCCTCATGGGCTTTGTAATGTGTAAAACAGTCAGAGATGGTGGAGAAGGATTGGACTGGATTGGTGGTAGGAATTTAGCAGACCTAGAGCATGCTGATGATGTTGTCCTTCTTAGCAGAACACCACAGGGTTTGCAATGCTTGCTTACCAGAATGCATGAAATATCACACGAGGTGGTGATCTGGGGGCAAAAATAAACCACAGAATACAAGCAGGATGGAAGAATTGGAAAAAGGTGAGTGGAGTATTATGCGACAAGAAAATAGGGGTTAAGTTGAAAGGTAAAGGACACAAAACAGTTGAGAGACCGGCAATTATGTATGGAGCGGACACGTGGGCAATAAAAAAGACAGAAGAGAAGAAAATGGATGAGGAAGAGATGAGAATGTTGAGATGAATGTGGGGTGACAAGAAGAGATAAGATACGGAATGAGGTAATTAGGGGCACCACAGGAGTTAGAGATCTATCAGATAAGATCCAAGAAAGTAGACTGCGGTGGTATGGTAATGAACTGAGAAGAGATGAACAGTATATTGGGAGGAGCGTGATGGAAATGGAGGTAGAGGGACCGAGAAGGAGAGGAAGACCAAAGTGAAGGTGGATGGACTGTAACAAGGATGACCTTCGATCAAAAGGATTAACCGGTGATGAAGTGTGGGACAGAGGTAGATGGAGAACGCTGGCCAGAAACATCGACCCCACGTAGAAGTGGGAAAGGATGCAGACAAAGAAGAAGAAGAAGAATCACACGAGGTGGGGCTGAAGATAAATAGAAGAAAGACAGAGATGATGAGAATGGAGTATGCATTGGAAGATGAAATATCATTGGAAGGAGAAAGAATTATTGAGGGAGAATCAATTATGTATTTAGGAACAATGATCTCCAATACAGGGTCTTTAGAATTAGAGTTTAGTGAATGATTGGAAAAAGCAAATCGCACAATGGCTAGGTTAAGTAAAATTTGGAAACCAAATCGCCTAAAATTTCATATAAAAATCAGACTATATATCACTTTAGTGAGATCTGTGTTACTCTCTGGACATGAGTCATGGTATGACAATGAAACAAACTCCAATAGATTTAGTAGACTTGAGAATAGAGCCCTCAGAACGATACTGGGAGTTAAATGGAAGGACAGGATTAGAAAGGAAACTATGAGAGATAACTCGAGTATCATATGTGGATGAGATCATGATGAGGGGTAGATGGAGATGGTTTGGGCATGCTCTTCACACTCCCAAGAGAGATTAGTTCACTAAACGTTTAACTGGGCTCCTCAAGGCACTAAAAGAATTGGAAGACCTAGGCCTACATGGCCTAGGACTATATAGCGCAAAATAGGAGATGATGAATGGAGAACTATTGAATTAAAAGCTCAAGACTAGAGACCACTGGCCAAATCTAACCGAGGCCCTTTACGTCAATAGGCGTAGGAGGAGATGATGATTAGGAGTTTGGATATAAGGGCCCTAAGTGAAACACGTTGTTAGGGGATTGATACAAAAACATTAGACCAAGAAATATATATATATATATATATATATATATATATATATATATATATATATATATATATATATATATATATATCTATTCAGAAAGAACAGAGGGAGTTGGGAGAGAAGAGTTAAGATTGATGATAATACCAAGAGCATAACAGTTTTAACTGAGTGGAGGTGTTAATAATAAATTGTTACTTGCAAAGTTTAAATCAAATCAGTGCAATATGAGTATTATAGTTTGCTATGCACCAACAAATGATTCCCCTCAAGCAAGAAAAGATGAATAACATGAAGAACTGCAGAGTGTAATAGATTAAATCCCAGAGAGAAATATGATAAATGTGATTGGCCATTTCAATGCTGAAATTGGAAAGAATATTCAAAGTATAGAGTATGTGATGGGTGTTGAAGGTCTTGGCAAAGTTACAAACGAAAATGGAACACATTTCATAATTTGCGGTTCAACAAAGAATCATGTCATTGGAAGTACTCGTTTCCAAAACAAGGACAATCACAAATACACATGGACTTCACCAAGTAGCAACTGCAAAAATCAAATAGATCATATAGCCATTAATAAAGTGAAAAGGAGGACTCTGAGAAATGTATGAAGTTATAGAGGTGCAGATTTTGGTAGTGATCACCAGCACTTCATTGCCACACTGAAATTAAAACTAAAATTGCCGAAGAGAAATTTAGATAGAATACCAAGATTTGATACAACTACGCTTCTACAAGATGACCACAGAAAAACATATGCTATTGAATGCAAAAATCCATTTGCAGTCTTAGAGACTTTGAGAGATGAAGAACAGACAGTTGAAGAATGGTGAGATATTAAGAACTAATATGTCAGTTGGTAAAGAAGTTGTGGGACATGCAAATAAAAGGAGAAACTCATGGATATCAAATGATACGTGGAATACAATAATAAAAAAGAGAAAGCCAGAAATTTATTGTTGAAAGCTTCGCGAAAAATTGATGAAAATTACAAGGTAGAAAATTATAAATATTCCAGTATCGATAGTGAAGTCAAAAGAAAAGCCAAAAATGACTGGAGAGAGTATTTACACAGGAGAGCAGATAAGATTAACAAATCTAAGAATTCAAGTAATGACTATGGTGTAAGAATTGCTCATAGAATTATTAATGAGATCTCTACGTGGGCAAAGAAGTATATAGCCTACCCATCAAAAAGAGGGATGGATCTGTTATAACAACAGAAGATGAAGAAAGCCCACGTTGGATGGAGCACTTTAGTCAGGTCATGAATAGGAGATATGAAGGGAATCATTTGATTGATATACCTGAAGCTGATGAAGATCCTGATGTACCCATGAATGATTTCAGTGTGTTTGAAGTCAAAGCTATCATTAAAAAACTCAGAGGGATGAAACGCCCATGTTTACGATGGAATAACTGCAGAGATGATATTGGCTGAAAATTAAGTGACCCCTTAATACCTACAGGAATTATTTTGTAGAATGTAGCATGAAGAGGCAAAATCTGATGAATGGGAAGTATGAGTGATGGTGATAATGGGTAAAAGAGGAGAATTGACTGATTGCAATAATTACACAGGCATCACACTTTTGTCAGTTGTCTTGAAAATTTATAGCAAGGTTATTCTAAAGATACTAGAGAAAAAGATTTATGAAAAGACGAGAGATAAACAAGCAGGATTTACAAAAGGTAGAACTTGCACTGACCAAATTTTCATTTTAAGACTTTAAAATAATGCATAGAATATAGAAATCACCTTTTGAAGGCTTTTGTGGATATGAAAAAGCATTTGGTAGTGTGCAAACGGCCAATTTAGTGGAGAGTCCTGCGTTATGGAATTCCTCTTACATAAGTAAATTTGATTAAGTCTATTCATGAACATAGCTACTGTAAAATTAATGTTAGTTGAGTCATATCAAATGAATTTCCAGTGAACAACGGAGTACTCCAAGGGAATGTGTTGTTACCTATGGTGTTTATCCCCCTCGTCGATTTTGTAATGCATAGAACAGTTGGAAGACAGTGGAGAAGAATTGAATTAGATTGACAGTAGGAAATCAGCTAAGATAGAGAACGCTGATGGTGCTGTCCTTATTAGCAGAACACCACAGCATTTGCAATGTTTGCATACATGGATACATGAAATGTCACAGAAGATTGGGTTCGAGATAAATAAAATAAATAAAGAGATGATGTGAATGGAATATACAATTGAAGATGAAATATCATTGGAAGGAGAAAGGATTAATGAGGTAAAATCATTTAGATATTAAGGAGCTATGATCTCTAATACAGGATCTTTAGAAATGGAGTTTACAGAAAGATTGAAAAAAGCAAACCAAACAATGGCTACGTTTAAAAAATTGGAAAGGAATCGCCTGAAATTACATATAAAAATCAGGTTATATATCCGTTTATTGTTTATTGAGATGTGTTCCTGTATGGACATGAATCATGGTATGACAATGAAACTTTCTCCAACAGATTTAGTCTATTTTAGAACAAAGACCTTAGGAGAATATTGGGACTTAAATGGCAGGACAAGCTTAACAATAAAACTATAAGAGAGATTACTCGAGTGTAGTATGTGAATGATATCATAGTAAGGGGTAGGTGGAGATGGTTTGGGTATTCTCTGCGCACTCCCGAGAGATTGGTTCATCAAACATTTAACTGGGCTTCACAAGATACTAAAAGAGTTGGAAGCCCCACGCATACATGGCTGAGGACTATGAATTGAGATGTCGGAGATGATGAATGGAGAATTATTGAATTAAAAGCCCAAGATAGACACGGCTGGTGGAATCGAACCGAGGCCCTTAGCGTCAATAGGCATGCATATATATATATATATATATATATATATATATATATATATATATATATATATATATATACATATATATATATATATATATATATATATATATATATATATATATATATTTCAAATCTCAAATATGATATACATATACATATGCTTGAATTATACAAGTGTGTATATATATATATATATATATATATATATATATATATATATATATATATATATATATTTATATATATATATATATACCAAGGCACTTCCCCCAATTTGGGGGGTAGCCGACATCAACAAATGAAACAAAACAAAAAGGGGACCTCTACTCTCTACATTCCTCCCAGCCTGACAAGGGACTCAACCGAGTTCAGCTGGTACTGCTAGGGTGCCACAGCCCACCCTCCCTCGTTATCCCCCACAGATGAAGCTTCATAATGCTGAATCCCCTACTGCTGCTACCTCCGCGGTCATCTAAGGCACCAGAGGAAGCAGCAGGGCCAACCGGAACTGCGTCACAATCGCTTGCCATTCATTCCTATTTCTAGCATGCTCTCTTGCCTCTCTCACATCTATCCTCCTATCACCCAGAGCTTTCTTTACTCAATCCATCCACCAAAACCTTGGCCTTCCTCTTGTACTTCTCCCATCAACTCTTGCATTCATCACCTTCTTTAGCAGACAGCCATTTTCCATTCTCTCAACATGGCCAAACAACCTCAACACATTCATATCCACTCTAGCTGCTAACTCATTTCTTACACCCGTTCTCACTCTCACCACTTCGTTCCTAACCCTATCCACTCGAGATACACCAGCCATACTCCTTAGACATTTCATCTTAAACACATTCAATTTATGTCTTTCCATCACTCTCATTCCCCACAACTCCGATCCATACATCACAGTTGGTACAATCACTTTCTCATATAGAATTCTCTTTACATTCATACCCAACCCTCTATTTTTTACTACTCCCTTAACTCCCCCAAACACTTTGCAACCTTCATTCACACTCTGACATACATCTGCTTCCACTCCACCATTTGCTGCAACAACAGACCCCAAGTACTTCAACTGATGCACCTCCTCAAGTAACTCTCCATTCAACATGACATTCAACCTTGCACCACCTTCCCTTCTCGTACATCTCATAACCTTACTCTTACCCACATTAACTCTCAACTTCCTTCTCTCACACACCCTTCCAAATTCTGTCACTAGTCAGTCAAGCTTCTCTTCTGTGTCTGCAACCAGTACAGTATCATCCGCAAACAACAACTGATTTACCTCCCATTCATGGTCATTCTCGTCTACCAGCTTTAATCCTCGTCCAAGGACTCGGGCATTCACCTCTCTCACCACTCCATCAACATACAAGTTAAACAACCATGGCGACATCACACATCCCTGTCTCAGCCCAACTCTCACCGGAAACCAATCACTCACTTCAATTCCTTTTCTAACACATGCTTTACTACCTTTGTAGAAACATTTCACTGCCTGCAACAACCTTCCACAAACTCCATATAACCTCATCATATTCCACATTGCTTACCTATCAACTCTACCATACGCTTTCTCCAGATCCATAAACGCAACATACACCTCCTTACCTTTAGCTAAATATTTCTTGCATATCTGCCTAACTGTAAAAATCTGATTCATACAACCCCTACCTCTTCTAAAACCACCTTGTACTTCTAAGATTGCATTCTCTGTTTTATCCTTAATCCTATTAATCATTACTCTACCATACACTTTTCCAACTACACTCAACAAACTAATACCTCTTGAATTACAACACTCATGCACATCTCCCTTACCCTTATATAGTGGTACAATACATGCACAAACCCAATCTACTGGTACCATTGACAACACAAAACACATATTAAACAATCTCACCAACCATTCAAGTACAGTCACACCCCCTTCCTTCAACATCTCAGCTCTCACACCATCCATACCAGATGCTTTTCCTACTCTCGTTTCATCTAGTGCTCTCCTCACTTCCTCTATTGTAATCTCTCTCTCATTCTCATCTCCCCTCACCGGCACCTCAACACCTACAACAGCAATTATATCTGCCTCCCTATTATCCTCAACATTCAGTAAACTTTCAAAATTTACGCCCACCTTTTCCTTGCCTCCTCTCCTTTTAAAAACCTTCCATTTCCTTCTTTCACTGTCTCTTCAATTCTTGCGCCAGCCTTCCTTACTCTCTTCACTTCTTTCCAAAACTTCTTATTCTCTTCATATGACTGACCCAATCCCTGACCCAACCTCAGGTCAGCTGCCCTCTTTGACTAACGTACCTTGCGCTTTACTTCCACACTTTTCTCTATATATTTTTCATACTTCTCTATACTATTACTCTGCAGCTATTCTTCAAAAGCCCTCTTTTTCTCTTCCACTTTTACCTTCACTCCTTCATTCCACCATTCACTGCCCTTCCTCATGCTGCCTCCAACAACCTTCTTGCCACACACATCACTTGCAATCCCAACAAAAATTTTTTTTTTACTAATTTCCACTCCTCTAAATTACCAGTTTCTCTTACTCTCACTTCGTCATATGCTATTTTCAACCTTTCCTAATATTTACTTTTTACCCCCGGTTTTATTAGCTCTTCAACCCTCACTAGCTCCCTTTTACATCCACCTACTCTATTCCCCCACTCTTTTGCTACAACTAATTTTCCTTCCACCAAAAAATGATCAGACATACCGTTAGCCATACCCTTAAACAAGTGCACATCTTTCAATCTTCCAAACATTCTTTTAGTTATCAACACATAATCCATTAATGCCCTTTCTATTACTCTTCCATTTGCCACTCTTACCCATGTATACTTTTTTTTATCTTTCTTTTTGAAAAAGCTAGCACTTATTACCATCTCTTGTTCAACATCCATATCTACCAGTTTCTCACCACTCTCATTTTCACCTGGTATGCCATACTTCCCAATGACACCTTCTATCTCTCCAGCGCCCACTCTAACATTTAAGTCACCCATGACAACAACATAATTCCTTCTACCCAGTCCTTCTACACACATAGTTAATTCATTCCAGAACTCATTCCGCTCTTCACTTTTCTCACTACCTGGCCCATATGCACTGACAAACGCCCAACATTCCCTACCCAACCTAAACCTTACCCACATATATGATCTCCTTCCATTCTTTATATATATATATATATATATATATATATATATATATATATATATATATATATATATATATATTCTTATTACTAGCCAAGCTACAACCCTAGTTGGAAAAGCAAGATGCTATAAGCCCAAGGGCTCCAACAGGGAAAAATACCCCAGTGAGGAAAGGAAATATAGAAATAAATAAATGATGAGAATAAATTAATATATCATTCTAAAAAGCAGTAAGGGCATCAAAACAGATATGTCCTATATAAACTATTAACAACGTCAAAAACAGATATATCATATATAGACTATAAAAAGACTCATGTCTATCTTTATATATATATATATATATATATATATATATATATATATATATATATATATATATGTGTGTGTGTGTGTGTGTGTCTATATATAACTATATATATGTGTGTATATATATATATATATATATATATATATATATATATATATATATATATATATACATATATATATATATATTAATGTATATTTGTATAAATCATAATCATCGGTAGTTATTAGTATAATGAGGGAAATACACCTCAAGACATATCCTTCCTTTCTAAAAAAAGTCGATATACGCAAATTTTTTGGGGTCGTTTATCCATCGTTTTCACTTTTTGCTCATATTTCTTCAGCAATCACTATGGGTCCATTCTGTTAATCTTAATGTCCATCTATCATTTGTCATGGTCATATGTCCTGCCAATGTCCATTTCTTTTCCTTACATGTTAGAATATCCTCAACTTTAGTTTGCCCTTATCTCTATATTGCTGTTTTCCTGTCCCTTAGTGTTATTCTCATCATTATTATTTACATAGCTCTTTGAGCTACAACTAGCTTAGGTTCTAAGATTTTACTAAGGCTTTACGTTTCTGATGTACGAGTTAATATTGATACGACCATTCTATTAAAACTTTTCATAATACGATTTTGCTTACTGAAAGCTTTCCTTCCCATTTTTAAAAGTCTGTTAATTTAAGTCTCATGTCCAAGGGACACACTAACATATATATATATATATATATATATATATATATATATATATATATATATATACATTTTGTTAATAATGAAGGTCATTGCGCCACCTTTTTTTCAAACAAAGACCCCACCAGCAAGGACTTGGCGGCAGGCCACAAGTTTTGGGACCCTACTCAGAGTCTCACCCCCCCCCCCCCCACCAACCCTCCTATACCAGTCTACTCCTCTTGAGATCTCATTTTCAGCCATCTTTTACGAACCACGTGGCGATATCGAGATCCAAGGAGAAAGAGGAGGCCTATTGATGGGGGTGTCGGGACACGTGACAAGGCCTGACCAATGGGACAACAGTCAGGCCAATTCCCACCCCCCCCCCCCTCCCCAATTGGGGTCAAAAGGGAGTCCAGTCTGGCATCCTTCTTCGCTAACAGACCTCCATGAGAGAAACATCATCTCTCTTCACCCTCAAGACATCAGGGAGGCTGGGCCTGACATACCCTCCACAAGGGAGGAACCAGAGTCCTTTTTACTAAGGTAAGGTGTCTGATTTTGAGATCCTCATCATCCTTACCCAACCTCCCATCCCTTCCTAATCACATCCCATTTTTTACTTTTATCCTTTAAAGAAAGATCCTACCCACTGAACCTTTTATCCTATTCCCTATACCCAAACCACGTGTGCCGTTTGCTCTTAACCTTAATTAATTCATCCTGTGACAGTGTTGATTCCCATGTATAGTGTTTAAATCCCTAAGCTTTGTACTTTCATTTAATTTGCTTAAAAGGTTTTAACCACATGACTTCATCCTGTTCCCAGCCTGTAGAATAAGTGTGCTGTCAATAATTTGATTTATTTCCTTTTCCAGGGAATGTGATTGCTGTGCTGAATTCTCATCCACGGTCCATCAATTTCAATCGAAGCTCCTTGTGGCTTAAATCAAAATATAGTTACCTGCTGTGCTCCCCTTTTATTAATTTTATTTAATTATTATTGTAAATATATGTATTTGTCTTTATTCCTTTTCTTATTGCCGACTGGCGACCTTTCCATTATTCCTTTCCTTTGTTATTGCCCTGAGTCGTTTAAGCAAGGCTGGACTCACACCACGGGCCCGTAACAAACTGGCGACCTTGCCAGGATTTCCTAAGATAATAATTTCAATTTATTGTTATTAACGTAAAATTCCCCCTTTTCTGTCTTTCGCGACTTGACGAATCTCATTTTCATTCAAAGTGAATTCATTTATCACTGGAGTTGGAACCGTGGAAGAAAACAGCAAAAGCATTTTATTTTCATTGTTAAAATCTTGTTTATTTGAGCGTGTTTGTCCCGCAAAACCGTCTGTGGCGATTTTACCTTTTGTTTATTATCGCAGTGATTAACAAGTCTCAAATATATTGTGCAGGGGTGAATATGTATTTAAATATATTGTGGATTAAGTGCACGTGTTATTTTGTGTAACAAGAAAATATCAGTGAAGTTTAATAAATTTTCCTAGAACGTAATAGGCTAAGCACGTGTTCATTTCAAACGTGGCCAACCTGATATAACTCAGCCCACTGCCGTGTTTCCGAACGAAGCCAAGGTTTGTTATTGTCTGTTATTATCATCTTTGTTAATTTTTTACGAAGTTCTAATCAACAAAAGCACAGACCCCAAGGTTTTTCTGAATTGTTGCACGTTGGTAAGTGGTTCACGCACATATCAGTCATTTATTTTGTGCACGAAATAACTTAGCATTTATCTTTAGTGCGAGGAAACAGGCTGGTCTCATTTCGACACTTGGCATATGATTCGCGTAAACGTTTTACGGAAATGAGGCATAATTTCTGTGTAGGGTAACAGCAAGAACACGTTGCATTTCTTGTTATTTCGATTTACGTTTAATCATTAGTGGCCTATAATTTCATTTTGTAACATATTATGGGATATTATTTTATTATTTAACTCATTTAAAAGGAATAATTTTTGTACGATTGTGTTAAAATTGTTAACCTAAAGATAAAGGATTTATGATATCATATTCAATTTCATTTTCTCAGTCAGGGTATAGAATCATTTAGATAAAATATTTGGGGAGTGTAATTTCTTAAATTCCTTTTTTTACTGAAGGGAAAATAAGTAAAGGGGTCTATTTTCTTAGCAAAGCATTAAGCAAACTAAGTGACATTGTTTGTTTTATTCAATTTATTATTTACGTTTAATCATTAGTGGCCTATAATTTCATTTTGTAACATATTATGGGATATTATTTTATTATTTAACTCATTTAAAAGGAATAATTTTTGTACGATTGTGTTAAAATTGTTAACCTAAAGATAAAGGATTTATGATATCATATTCATTTTCATTTTTTCAGTCAGGGTATAGGATCATTTAGATAAAATATTTGGGGAGTGTAATTTCTTAAATTCATTTTTTTACTGAAGGGAAAATATGTAAAGGGGTCTATTTTCTTAGCAAAGCATTAAGCAAACTAAGTGACATTGTTTGTTTTATTCAATTTATTATACTTCAAGTATAAATACAAACTTTGCTTTAAGCCACCGAATTGCAAGTGGTGGTGTTGCAAGAACGCACCCACACATTTTTACAAATCCATTTTTCTTAAGACTAGCATAGAGGGTCACACATTGTGGAGATTCCATTTTTTCTTATGACTAGCATAGAGGGTCACACATCGTGGAGATTCCATTTTTTCTTATGACTAGCATAGAGGGTCACACATTGTGGAGATTCCATTTTTTCCTTATGACTAGCATAGAGGGTCACACATTGTGGAGATTCCATTTTTTCTTAAAACTAGCATAGAGGGTAACACATCGTGGGGATTCCAATTTTTCTTATGACTAGCATAGAGGGTCACACATCGTGGGGATTCCATTTTCTTTTATGACTAGCATAGAGGGTCACACATTGCGGAGATTCCATTTTTTCTTATGACTAACATAGAGGGTCACACATCGTGGAGATTCCATTTTTTCTTATGACTAGCATAGAGGGTCACACATTGTGGAGATTCCATTTTTTCTTATGACTAGCATAGAGGGTCACACATTGTGGAGATTTCATTTTTTCTTATGACTAGCATAGAGGGTCACACATCGTGGAGATTTCATTTTTTCTTATGACTAGCATAGAGGGTCACACATCGTGGAGATTCCAATTTTTCTTATGACTAGCATAGAGGGTCACACATCGTGGAGATTCCATTTTTTCTTATGACTAGCATAGAGGGTCACACATCGTGGAGATTCCATTTTTTCTTATGACTAGCATAAAGGGTCACACATCGTGGAGATTCCATTTTTTCTTATGACTAGCATAGAGGGTCACACATTGTGGAGATTCCATTTTTTCTTAAGACTGGCATAGAGGGTCACACATTGTGGAGATTCCATTTTTTCTTAAGACTAACATAGAGGGTAACACATCGTGGGGATTCCAATTTTTCTTATGACTAGCATAGAGGGTCACACATTGCGGAGATTCCATTTTTTCTTATGACTAACATAGAGGGTCACACATCGTGGAGATTCCATTTTTTATGACTAGCATAGAGGGTCACACATTGTGGAGATTCCATTTTTTCTTAAGACTAGCATAGAGGGTCACACATCGTGGAGATTCCATTTTTTCTTATGACTAGCATAGAGGGTCACACATTGTGGAGATTCCATTTTTTCTTATGACTAACATAGAGGGTCACACATCGTGAAGATTCCATTTTTCTTATGACTAACATAGAGGGTCACACATTGTTGAGATTCCATTTTTTCTTAAGACTAGCATAGAGGGTCACACATCGTGGGGATTCCATTTTCTTTTATGACTGGCATAGAGGATCACACATTGCAGAGATTCCATTTTTTTCTTATGACTAACATAGAGGGTCACACATCGTGGAGATTCCATTTTTTCTTATGACTAGCATAGAGGGTCACACATTGTGGAGATTCCATTTTTTCTTAAGACTAGCATAGAGGGTCACACATCGTGGAGATTCCATTTTTTCTTATGACTAGCATAGAGGGTCACACATTGTGGAGATTCGATTTTTTCTTATGACTAACACAGAGGGTCACACATCGTGGAGATTCCATTTTTCTTATGACTAACATAGAGGGTCACACATTGTGGAGATTCCATTCTTTCTTAAGACTAGCATAGAGGGTCACACATCGTGGGGATTCCATTTTTTCTTATGACTAGCATAGAGGGTCACACATTGTGGAGATTCCATTTTTTCTTAAGACTAGCATAGAGGGTCACACATCGTGGGGATTCCATTTTCTTTTATGACTGGCATAGAGGATCACACATTGCGGAGATTCCATTTTTTCTTATGACTAACATAGAGGGTCACACATCGTAGGGATTCCATTTTCTTTTATGACTAGCATAGAGGGTCACACATTGCGGAGATTCCATTTTTTCTTATGACTAACATAGAGGGTCACACATCGTGGAGATTCCATTTTTTCTTATGACTAGCATAGAGGGTCACACATTGTGGAGATTCCATTTTTTCTTAAGACTAGCATAGAGGGTCACACATTGTGGAGATTCCATTTTTTCTTAAGACTAGCATAGAGGGTCACACATCGTGGGGATTCCATTTTCTTTTATGACTGGCATAGAGGATCACACATTGCGGAGATTCCATTTTTTCTTATGACTAACATAGAGGGTCACACATCGTGGGGATTCCATTTTCTTTTATGACTAGCATAGAGGATCACACATTGCGGAGATTCAATTTTTTCTTATGACTAACATAGAGGGTCACACATCGTGGAGATTCCATTTTTTCTTAAGACTAGCATAGAGGGTCACACATCGTGGAGATTCCATTTTTTCTTATGACTAGCATAGAGGGTCACTCATTGTGGAGATTCCATTTTTTCTTAAGACTATCATAGAGGGTCACACATCGTGGGGATTCCATTTTCTTTTATGACTGGCATAGAGGATCACACATTGCGGAGATTCCATTTTTTCTTATGACTAACATAGAGGGTCACACATCGTGGGGATTCCATTTTCTTTTATGACTAGCATAGAGGATCACACATTGCGGAGATTCAATTTTTTCTTATGACTAACATAGAGGGTCACACATCGTGGAGATTCCATTTTTTCTTATGACTAGCATAGAGGGTCACACATTGTGGAGATTCCATTTTTTCTTAAGACTAGCATAGAGGGTCACACATTGCGGAGATTCCATTTTTTCTTATGACTAACATAGAGGGTCACACATTGTGGAGATTCCATTTTTTCTAAAGACTAGCATAGAGGGTCACACATCGTGGAGATTCCATTTTTTCTTATGACTAGCATAGAGGGTCACACATTGTGGAGATTCCATTTTTTCTTAAGACTAGCATAGAGGGTCACACATCGTGGGGATTCCATTTTCTTTTATGACTGGCATAGAGGATCACACATTGCGGAGATTCAATTTTTTCTTATGACTAACATAGAGGGTCACACATCGTGGAGATTCCATTTTTTCTTATGACTAGCATAGAGGGTCACACATTGTGGAGATTCCATTTTTTCTTAAGACTAGCATAGAGGGTCACACATTGTGGAGATTCCATTTTTTCTTATGACTAACATAGAGGATCACACATCGTGGGGATTCCAATTTTTCTTATGACTAGCATAGAGGGTCACACATCGTGGGGATTCCATTTTCTTTTATGACTAGCATAGAGGATCACACATTGCGGAGATTCCATTTTTTCTTATGACTAACATAGAGGGTCACACATCGTGGAGATTCCATTTTTTCTTAAGACTAGCATAGAGGGTCACACATTGCGGAGATTCAATTTTTTCTTATGACTAACATAGAGGGTCACACATCGTGGAGATTCCATTTTTTCTTAAGACTAGCATAGAGGGTCACACATTGTGGAGATTCCATTTTTTCTTAAGACTAGCATAGAGGGTCACACATTGTGGAGATTCCATTTTTTCTTAAGACTAGTATAGAGGGTCACACATCGTGGGGATTCCAATTTTTCTTATGACTAGCATAGAGGGTCACACATCGTGGGGATTCCATTTTCTTTTATGACTAGCATAGAGGATCACACATTGCGGAGATTCCATTTTTTCTTATGACTAGCATAGAGGGTCACACATTGTGGAGATTCCATTTTTTCTTATGACTAGCATAGAGGTTCAACCAGAGTTGTGATTCCATTCTTTTTTATGACTAACATAGAGGTTCACCCATTGTTGTGATTCCATTTTTTTATGACTAGCATAGAGGCTCACCCATAGTTGTGATTCCCACTTTTCTTATGACTAACATGAGGTTCACCCATAGTTGTGATTCCATTTTTCTTATGACTAGCATAGAAGGTCACCCATTTTTGTGATTCCATTTTTTTATGACTAGTATAGAGGTTCATCCATTATTGTGATCCCATTTTTTATGACTAGCATAAAGGGTCACCCATAGTTGTGATTCCATTTTTTTTATGACTAGCATAGAGGTTCACCCATAGTTGTGATTCCATTTTTTCTTATGACTAACATGAGGTTCACCCATAGTTGTGATTCCATTTTTCTTATGACTAGCATAGAGGTTCACCCATAGTTGTGATTCCATTTTTTTTATGACTAGCATAGAGGTTTCCCCATAGTAGTGATTCCATTTTTTTTTAAGACTAGCATAGAGGTTTATCCATAGTTGTGATTCCATTTTTTATGACTAGCATAGAGGGTCACCCATATTTGTGATTCCATTTTTTTATGACTAGCATAGAGGTTCACTCATTGTTGTGATTCCATTTTTCTTATGACTAGCATAGAAGTTCACCCATTGTTGATTCCATTTTTTTATGACTAGCATAGGGGCTCACCCATAGTTGTGATTCCATTCTTCCTACGACTAGCATAGAGGTTCACCCATAGCTGTGATTCCATCTTTTTATTACTAGCATAGAGGTTTACCCATAGTTGAGATTCCATTTTTTTATGACTAGCATAGAGGGTCACCCATAGTTGTGATTCCATTTTGTTATGACTAGCATAGAGGATTATTCATAGTTGTGATTCCATTTCTTTTTATGACTAGCACAAAGGTTCACCCATAGTTGTGATTCCATTTTATCTTGTCTAGCATAGAGGGTCACCAAAAGTTATGATTCCATTTTTCTCATGACTAGCATAGAGGCTCACTCATAGTTGTGATTAAATTTTTCTTATGACTTGCATAGAGGGTCACCCATAGTTGTGATTCCAGTATTTTCATGTTTAGCATATAGGATCACCCATAGTTGTGATTCCATTTTTCTCATGACTAGCATAGAGGCTCACTCATAGTTGTGATTAAATTTTTCTTATGACCTGTATAGAGGGTCACCCATAGTTGTGATTCCAGTATTTTCAGGTCTAGCATATAGGATCACCCATAGTTGTGATTCCATTTTATCTTGTCTAGCACAGTTTTTATATAATATTGTTCCTTGTTTGGACGCATTACAACCAGACAGCCTAAGGTCACTCATTGTCGTGACACTGGTTTTCAAGTTAGGCTCCTGTTCAATTACTTGCGAGGCTTACTATTCAGTGATAGCTCTTTCTCGTGAGGCCTTTTTTACAGCCATTGTGCATTTTGCCTAGCTCCATCTTCATCCTTCCTTCCATGAGACTCTTGCATAAGGCTAGAGCATCTTTCCCCTCCATGTAATTTCTTGCACGGTCAACACCGTACCTTGTGCTGTTGAGTTTGTTCTTCTTGCTGTCTCCACAAGAAATTAGCAAAATGCCTGCTGCTGAGATCAGTGCATTTGTGGATTTGGAAGAACGACAATGCTATGAGGGAGAAGCATTGCGAGGGTATGTGCGGGAGCTCATGAATGAAGTCAAAGCCCGGAGAAGAACAGAGCATGAAAGGATGTGATATGAAAGAGAGAGAGCGCATGAATTAAGAATGCAGGAGATGGACGCCTGATTGGTACAGCTCAATCACTTGCCACCTCAACCCAATGTTGCCAAAGTCCAGCAGGACAATCGCAGGGGGATCCACTTCATTAAAGGATTCACCAAGGAACTCCCTACAGCGGAGTTCAAGGCAACCACACCCCTGCTTAGTAAGAAGTGCGAACTAGGGGAAATGAGCGACATCAGACATAAGGGCTACGATTTGTGCTTGGGTCAAGAGCCCATGAAGGTGGTACAACAAGTGCCCCTCAGGTGCAAGAAGGCTGCCAAGCCGGAGCCTAAAACTGTGAGGAGGCGACCTGCAGGGATGACGACTGGCTAGGTACCATTGGCTTTGGTGAGGTAGCTTGGCTAAGGGAGAAGGCCTAAGAGTCTCCCCTTTCCAGCAATGAGTCTGAGCCTCGTACTCTAAAAGTCCATTCGGATGAAGCTGTGCTCGTGACCACCACTGGCAATAGGGCTGCCTCAACCACCAGGCCACAGGTCTCAGAGAAGGCAAGAGGGGAACCACCCATCAGCCCCGAGACCCCAAGGAGCCAGACAGAGCTCATCAGGTTCCTGATGATGGATGAGACAGTGATACACCACAGGGCACCCGCCTACTCGAACAAGGTGGAAATAAATAACTTCTCTAAGGCTGAGTTCCTGCTAAAGGATGAGGGGCCCCTTAAGATCACCCGAGGTTCTCACGATCCTGTTAAGGTCTCGTGCCGGCAAGTATTTGTTCTCCGTAATCTCTGCTTGCCAGTGCCACACATGGTCCATGAGGGACTGGGAGAACAAGTTGGGGTAATATTTACCACACAGCTGATCCAGCATCGGTTCGGGCTAGGCTTACACGAGATTGTTAAGGCTTACTTAGCATCCTGCCATTCTTGCCGAGTCTCCGGTAACTCTAAGCATATAGTGCCGAGGGCATCGCTCCAACTCATCCCATCCACGTGTCACAGAACTGACACAATTCTTCTATTGGTTTGGTTTCCTAGCCACATTTCAGAAGGACGAGGGTTTCCACTTCATAGCAAAGGAGTCACGACCTCTGACCATAATCATAATTCATTTATGCCTTCACCAGGTGCAAGCAAGAATTCCCAACTATGGGGTTTACTTAAATGGCAGCGTAAATTTCTTCAAGACATGGGATAAACTCCAAACTCAAGAGAATGAGCTCTCAGGCATGGGCTTATCTCTTGGGCAACTCGGTTCCTATCGTGCTGACCATGTGTTCCCACAGACAGTCCTAACAGACCATAACCCTCTAACCTACTTGACTGAGCTACGTAATGGGAATAAAGGGCTCATGAGGTGGGGCATAGACCTCCAGAACTACAACTGGAAGGTCAAGCGCCTAAAGAACTCAGATGAGAGAGATGTGCTCTTCCGGCATTAGTGCCCAATGCACAGTGCCATGACCATAACGTAGCCATAGTCAGTAGGTTAATTTAGGTTGTATAGAAAAAATATTAATAAGGCCTTGGTGTCCCCCACGTAGATAAACTTGAGGAGCCATTTTGGCCTCATTATTTACATTTGATTTATTTTTATTGATTTATAGTATCAACTGCATGTTGTAATTTATCTTTTGCATACGATATGTCAATTTATTTTAATTTGCATGTGTCCCACTGCACAAGGTCACTTCCATTTGTGGCATTTAAATTTTTACTTTTGCATTTTCAATTTTTTTTTTTTGTGGTTGCCTCAGCCAGAATGCTTATTTCTATGTGGCACTTACAGTTAATTTACTATCAAAATTAATTAAAATTATGACCATAGTTTCAGCTTAGAAATTAATTCATTGTCTTGGTGAGACTCACTGAGGGATGAGTCATTAAGGCTAGTGCCTTCAGACCTTGCTTGCAGAGTTCTTGTCCTGTTCTAGGACAAAATCTCTGCTAAAATGGGAAGTTGTTATTAATGGAGGTCATTGCGCCACCTTTTTTTTTTAAACAAAGACCCCACCAGCAAGGACTTGGTTGGCAGGCCACAAGTTTTGGGACCCTACCCAGAGTCTCACCCCACCACACCATCCTATACCAGTCTACTCCCCCTGAGATCTCATTTACAGCCATCTTTTACGAACCACGTGTCGATATCGAGATCCAAGGAGAAAGAGGCCTATTGATGGGGGTGTTGGGACACGTGACAAGGCCTGACCAATGGGACAACAGTCAGGCCAATCCCCACACCCCTCCCACCTTGGGGGCCAAAGGGAGCCCAGTCTGCCTAGGATAGGCTGGGCATCCTTCTTCGCTAACAGTTCTCCATGAGAGAAACATCATCTCTCTTCACCCTCAAGACATCAGGGAGGCTGGGCCTGACATACCCTCCACAAGGGAGGAACCAGAGTCCTTTTTACTAAGGTAAGGTGTCTGATTTTCAGATCCTCATCATCCTTACCCAACCTCCCATCCCTTCCTAATCACATCCCATTTTTTACTTTTATCCTTTAAAGAAAGAACCTACCCACTGAACTTTTTATCCTATTCCCTATACCCAAACCATGTGTGCTGTTTGCTCCTAACCTTAATTAATTCACCATGTGACAGTGTTGATTAACATGAATAGTGTTTAAATCCCTAAGCTTTGTACTTTCATTTAATTTGCTTAAAAGGTTTTAACCGCACAACTTCATGTTCCCAACCTGTAGAAGTAAGTGTGCTGCTGTTAATATTTTGATTAATTTCCCTTTCCAGGGAATGTGTTTCCTGTGCTGAATTCTCATCCACAGTCCATCAAACTCCACTTGATGCTCCTCGTGGCTTAAATTAAAATATAGTTATCTGATGTGCTCTCCTTTTATTAATTTCCATTTAATTGTTATTGTAAATATATCTATTTGTCTTTACTCCTTGTCTTATTGCCGACTGCGACCTTTCCATTATTCATTTTGTTTGTTATCTCCCTGAGTCCTTTAAGCAAGGACGGACTCACACCACGGGCCCGTAACAAAACAAAACGAAATATATATATATATATATATATATATATATATATATATATATATATATATATATATATTATATTTACATATATATGTGTATGTGTATATATGTATATATGTATATATATACATATATATAGACACATTATATCTGCATATATATATATATATATATATATATATATATATATATATATATATATATATTACAAATACTTGAATATATATAAGCTTGTTTTTTAGGTTACAATAATGTAGAGGTTTAATTCTTTATCTATAGCTTAGGTTCGTTAAGTTTAAGAAAAATATAGACATTATCATATCACCAACTTTTGGACAAGGATAGCTCTTCTATAAATGAAAGAGAGCTTTTTAGGGCAAAAAAAAATTACCACGAGTATGCTAAATCTTTATTGCGCTTCATTACTGCAATGATATCATTAGAAAAAAAAAAAGATTGTTCATGTGTTATTGCACGAAAATTTTCAAGCAATCAGAATTGTCATCAATGCAAGAAAGATCAATGATGGTGGTCATCATGGTATACCTTGACATGAGTAAGTTTGAAGTTGGTAGTTTCATCAAAGACTCGTCTGTCTGGGATGCGACGATCAAGAGGGAATCCCATGGGACGCTTGTCTGGGTAGATCTCACCATGGGCTCCACAGTGAGCGTGAGTTCCTCCATGCTCAGATTCAACATCAGGATGAGTTAAGTCATAGCTTCCATCTGTGACAGCCAAAATCAGAGCAAATTCCATGCCGTCCTTCTTACCCTTGGGCAAAAGCATTCTGTTGGGAATGCCGCAAGCCCTTTCGTATTCAGGCATGGAGAAGCTACCACTGTCAGCTGCATCCATGAGAGACTGCAGGCTAGGTACATCAGGAACAGTCACTGCAGAGTCACTGGATTTCCTTACCACATGATTTCCTCCAGGAGACACTGTAATTAACAATGAACTATTAATAGTATATTTATGGAACATACGGTCACCTTTAAACCTTATTAAACAGAGATAAAAACATTAAAAGTATTTTAAATATAAGAAAGTCTGAAACTTTAAAAGTAGCATACTTACACTTCTTCCAGAATTTGTCCATTTCGATACAGTGCCAGCTACCATTATTGAAATCAAACTGCTCATGATTGTTGTCATATTCGGGGCAAAGGTACACGCGGAAAGTACCCACGACCTCTTTTCCATTGTTATTGTTGACATCAGCAACAAAGGAGAAGTCATTATGGTTTAGACGATGTACATTGGCTTTCAGATCAACCATAGCAATACCTTCAGCAGAATCTACAGCATTTCGAAGGTCAAATTCATAGTCCTCAAAGAATGTTTTAAGTTCTCCCTCAATGCTAAGGCTATCAATGTTGACACCAGGGAAGTCTAGGTCTTCATGAGTGTATGGAGGAAGACTATATTTATGTTCCTTAAAGATGTTATCCATATATTTATGAAGTCGGAAGAATGTGGGATCACGAGTAGCTGTTTCAAAATGTTCCATTACACCTGGAGGCATATTGTATTTTCCATGAGGATCTCCTTGACGTCCAAGCATAATGTGAGCCAAGTTGTGGAGAGCTCCATAATACTGCACATTGGGACTGTACATAGAAGATTCAATAATGTCACCAAGTTTGTCCACACCTTGGTCATTCATGATGTCAATAACTTTACCATCCTTATCAGTGATGTATCCATGAGCTATGGCATCGCGGATACGGCTTTCCATGATTATCATGTCACGAACTCTTGCTACTCCATCAACATCTTCAAAGTGAATATGGTCAGGACGGGCAGGGAATTCGCCACCATACTTGTAGATAGTGTGTGGGGCAAAGCCTTCTTCCACTGGTTTCTCCCACTGGAGTTCATCTACCATATCCAAATAGTTGGATAGACGTTCAGAATCAAAGCGAACAGTCAGCTGATGATGAACCCAGAAGAAAAGTTCTCCCTTGCGATCCAAATGACTTCCATATTTGTCTTCCCACCAGAAGGGAAAATCCATATGCCATGTCACGTGATGGAGATTCATTCCAATGTCTTCTCCAAAGTAAGCCACACGTTGTTCCTTATTTTTCTTTGTACCAGTAAATTCCATCTCAAATTTACCTGGTTTATTAGTCATCTTTGCTGTGTAAGCCTTTTGGATAATTTCACTGTTTGTGAACATGTGAGGAGTAACTTCATACAGAGGAGGCAGAACAATGCCATTTCCAAGATCAGAATGAATAACAGCTGTGTACAAAGCATAAACAAATTCTCCTTCATTCATATGTTCACGCCAGTATGCAGCATTATGAACAGCACAATCCCAGGTCTTGCACTGCATGAACACATCAAACAGCATGAGGGCCTCTTCTCTTTGGCGTTCATTGAAGAGGGAGAACCAGTGATGTTGTTCAAGGAGCCTGTGGTCTTTGTATTCCTGGACTAGATGTTCTGCAGCTTCTCCTCCATCCTTATATTGTGATTTGTCAGCTACTGGGTCAAAGGCTGCTGCATATCCTTTCAAATCATCAAAGTGGTGATGGTCATACACTTTCCACAGTAGGTGGTTAACATCCTGCTGTCTCTTGGGCAATGGGGTATCTGTAAAATAAATATTTTATGAATCACTTTCAGGAAAAATGTGTTTGTCCTATATATTTCTATGACATGTAGGTGTATACAGATATCTGATACTTTGACTGGTGACATAAGACACAGACGTGAATGAAAATATATTTGCTTGTTAACTTATTTTAACCTTGAAGACAAAAATGCGTTATAAAATGAAAGAATTACCACTGAGGGATAAATAAATCATAAAATAAACATTTGATTCATGCTTCACGACCTTTCTGGAGTCTTGCATTTCTTAAAATATTTCAAATTATCTTAGCATTCATTCCATTTGAAATATTTTTTTTTCTGTCATATAACAAACAATGTAATGCTGGAAGCACTGATAAATGCTCATAATACAAATGATGGTTTTTAATTTTAGCACAGTATCTATCTAAGCTTAAATACTTATATATCCTCTCAATGAGAACATGGGTAAGGAGGAATATTTACTGGTGACTGTACAGATATTATAAGAAAATGCTGAAAAAATGTACTGTACAGAGTACACTTTATAAAACATTATAATACCATTAAACAAGTTTATTATATTTGCCATTTTTCACAAGTTTTGTACACTTTATATTAGAAATGAGATTATGTAAATATTTGTGTCTATGATTCCAATGAATACTAACATGAAAATTACTACGGGAAATACTTAATAGTGTGCTTTCAATTCATACAAGACTTACAGAAAGCTCTGACAAATTTTCAATAATCTACTTTGTACGTTTTAGCAGTATTTATATGATAGTTATTTGTACCCAAAAGTTCTTTCACTTTTGAAAAAATAATCTACCATCATTTCTAGATTTCTTCTTGATAACAGATGGGACATTCTCTTCACTGGAGAGATCATTGTCCCCAGCAAACAGCCCGCCAACAAAAGAGTATCTATCAAAATGAGCATCATTGGTACGATCAAAGAGGCCCAAGAAAGCGAGTGGACCACCAAATCAAGGGAATGTTCACTTACCTGCGGCAGCAAGTGCCAGCAAAGCGCACAAGACAAGCACCTTCATTGTGAAGTGACAGGAGATGGCTCTGTGACGAGAGACGTCTTTTG
>NC_090755.1:63454755-63457255 GCF_036898095.1 Palaemon carinicauda
TGGTGGTGGTCATCATGGTATACCTTGACATGAGTAAGTTTGAAGTTGGTAGTTTCATCAAAGACTCGTCTGTCTGGGATGCGACGATCAAGAGGGAATCCCATGGGACGCTTGTCTGGGTAGATCTCACCATGGGCTCCACAGTGAGCGTGAGTTCCTCCATGCTCAGATTCAACATCAGGGTGAGTTAAGTCATAGCTTCCATCTGTGACAGCCAAAATCAGAGCAAATTCCATGCCGTCCTTCTTACCCTTGGGCAAAAGCATTCTGTTGGGGATGCCACAAGCCCTTTCATATTCAGGCATGGAGAAGCTACCACTGTCAGCTGCATCCATGAGAGACTGCAGGCTAGGTACATCAGGAACAGTCACTGCAGAGTCACTGGATTTCCTTACCACATGGTTTCCTCCAGGAGACACTGTAATTAACAATGAAATATTAATAGTATATCTATGGAACATACGGTCACCTTTAAACCTTATTAAACAAAGATAAAAACATTAAAAGTATTTTAAATGTAAGAAATTCTGAAACTTTAAAAGTATCATACTTACATTTCTTCCAGAATTTGTCCATTTCAATACAGTGCCAGCTACCATTATTGAAATCAAACTGCTCATGATTGTTGTCATATTCGGGGCAAAGGTACACGCGGAAAGTACCCACGACCTCTTTTCCATTGTTATTGTTGACATCAGCAACAAAGGAGAAGTCATTATGGTTTAGACGATGTACGTTGGCTTTCAGATCAACCATAGCAATACCTTCAGCAGAATCTACAGCATTTCGAAGGTCAAATTCGTAGTCTTCAAAGAATGTTTTAAGTTCTCCCTCAATGCTAAGGCTATCAACGTTGACACCAGGGAAGTCCAGGTCTTCATGAGTGTATGGAGGAAGACTATATTTATGTTCCTTAAAGATGTTATCCATATATTTATGAAGACGGAAGAATGTAGGGTCACGAGTAGCGGTTTCAAAATGTTCCATTACACCTGGAGGCATATTGTATTTTCCATGAGGATCTCCTTGACGTCCAAGCATAATGTGAGCCAAGTTGTGGAGAGCTCCATAATATTGGACATTGGGGCTGTACATAGAAGATTCAATAATGTCACCAAGTTTGTCAACACCTTGGTCATTCATGATGTCAATAACTTTACCATCCTTATCAGTGATGTATCCATGAGCTATGGCATCACGGATACGGCTTTCCATGATTATCATGTCACGAACTCTTGCTACTCCATCAACATCTTCAAAGTGAATATGGTCAGGACGGGCAGGGAATTCGCCTCCATACTTGTAGATAGTGTGTGGGGCAAAGCCTTCTTCCACTGGTTTCTCCCACTGGAGTTCATCTACCATATCCAAATAGTTGGATAGACGTTCAGAATCAAAGCGAACAGTCAGCTGATGATGAACCCAGAAGAAAAGTTCTCCCTTGCGATCCAAGTGTCCTCCATATTTGTCTTCCCACCAGAAGGGAAAATCCATATGCCATGTCACGTGATGCAGATTCATTCCAATGTCTTCTCCAAAGTAAGCCACACGTTGTTCCTTATTTTTCTTTGTACCAGTAAATTCCATCTCAAATTTACCTGGTTTATTAGTCATCTTTGCTGTGTAAGCCTTTTGGATAATTTCACTGTTTGTGAACATGTGAGGAGTAACTTCATACAGAGGAGGAAGAACAATGCCATTGCCAAGATCAGAATGAATAACAGCTGTGTACAAAGCATAAACAAATTCTCCTTCATTCATATGTTCACGCCAGTATGCAGCATTATGAACAGCACAATCCCAGGTCTTGCACTGCATGAACACATCAAACAGCATGAGGGCCTCTTCTCTTTGGCGTTCATTGAAGAGGGAGAACCAGTGATGTTGTTCAAGGAGCCTGTGGTCTTTGTATTCCTGGACTAGATGTTCTGCAGCTTCTCCTCCATCCTTATATTGTGATTTGTCAGCCACTGGGTCAAAGGCGGCAGCATATCCTTTCAAATCATCAAAGTGGTGATGGTCGTACACTTTCCACAGTAGGTGGTTAACATCCTGTTGTCTCTTGGGCAATGGGGTATCTGTGAAATAAACATTTTATAAATTAATTTCAAGAAAAATGTGTTTGTCCTATATATTTCTATGACTTGCAAGTGTATATACAGATATCTGATACTTTGACTGGTGACATGAAACACAGACGTGAATGAAAATATATTTGCTTGTTAACTCATTTTAACTTTGAAGAGAAAAATACGTTATAAAATCAAAGAATTACAACTACTGAGGGATAAATAAATCATAAAATAAACATTTGATTCATGCTTCACAACCTTTCTGGAGTATTGTATTTCTTAAAATATTTCAAATCATCTTAGCATTCATTCCATTTGAAATCTTAATCTCAATGTCATATAACAAACAATATAATGCCGGAAGTACTGATAAATGTTCATCATACAAAATATGATGGTTTTTAATTTTAGCACAGTATTCATCTAAG
>NC_090755.1:63459755-63489755 GCF_036898095.1 Palaemon carinicauda
TACCAACTCGTATATTCATCGTAGTATAAAAATATGGAAGAATCCCATAGGCCGGAAAAAAAAAAAAAAAAAAAAAAAAAAAAACCAAGAATCAGGAAGAACATAGAATTACCCAGAGGAAGAAGAAGGAGCCAGAATTCAGCAATATAGAAATACTTCAGATAAGAGTTGGCTGTTATACAAAATATCAAAACTGAAAAAAACTGTAAGACCGCTAGGGGAGAACAGATGACAATGTTGATCAGAAGAGGTATTAATGTTGGACAATTCGTAATTTCCTAAAAATTAAACATCACATATTGATTCATGGAACTATTTTCACATAAAAAAATATGGACTATTTTCTCATGTCATATATGTCTTTGCCTTGAGTCATTTATTATAATTTAGTTCATTTTATCAGAAACCATTTTGAAATCATAAATGCCGAAGATTTTCATTGAGTTTATCTAAAGAGTATATGAATGATATTACTTTTTGATATTACCTTTCTCTAAAAGAAATTTAAATTTGAAATATTACTTTCCAATTTCTCTCTCTCTCTCTCTCTCTCTCTCTCTCTCTCTCTCTCTCTCTCTCTCTCTCTCTCTCTCTCTCTCTCTCTCTCCTGTTATTATGCCATTCTCAGTAAGTTTTATTAAACCCTGATTATACATTAGGAAAGTATTCTAGGTCTGGGCCTCTCTTGAAATTTTGAATTTCTAGTTATTACAGCTCATGTATCTACGTGACATTTCTAGCCGAAATCAAGATCACGAGACAACTTAGGCTTAATTTGATAAGATTGTTCGTGCCAAAGATTACGGAACAGCCAGTCCTAACAAGGATAGGCCTATCCATTTAGGGATATATAAAGGATCAGAAGCTGCTGGTTGATCAGTTCACCATGAAGGCCTTCGTCTTCTTCACACTGGTGGCCTTTGGGCTCTGTTGGAGCAACGTTCACGGGGATAATACAGGTAAGGCTCATTCAAGTATATTGTATAGTATGTCATGGGTATTTCACTGTAAGTTTTTGATAAGAAATAGAAGGATATCCTACGCAGTTTTATAATGACCAATCAGTGGATTATTACAATTAATATCAACACTATTGTAAGATTCAAATTATATAGAATTTCTGTTATGTAATATTTATTTCTCTTAACAAATGTCTTTACAGCTAAGAAACAGCAAGATGTGAACCGTCTACTCTGGAAAATCTACGATAAATTGCAGTTTCCAGAACTTAAAAGTTTGGCCCTTTCCTTTGACCCTGAAGCTGACTTGTCCATTTACAAAGATGGCGGTGTTGCTGTGCACCGACTTGTTAAGGAATACAAGGATGAGAGACTTTTACAACACAAGACCTGGTTCTCTTTGTTTAACCAAAAACATAGAGACGAAGCTCTTCTCTTATTTGATGTCTTGATGCAGTGCAAGACCTGGCAGTGCTTTGTACAAAATGCAGCTTACTGGCGAGAACGCATGAATGAGGGAGAGTTTGTCTATGCTTTATACACTGCCATCATCCATTCTGATGTAGGACATGGAGTTGTTTTACCTCCACTCTACGAGATTACACCTCACTTGTTCACTAACAGTGAGGTCATCCAAAAGGCTTACACTGCTAAGATGAGAAATACCCCTGGAATATTCCAAATGAAATTCACAGGTACAAAGAAAAACAAAGAACAGAGAATTGCCTACTTTGGAGAAGATATTGGTATGAATCTCCATCATGTCACTTGGCATATGGATTATCCCTTTTGGTGGGAAGACAAATATGGACACAACTTGAACCGTAAGGGAGAACTCTTCTTCTGGGCTCATCACCAGTTAACTGTACGCTTTGATGCAGAGCGTCTCTCCAACTGGCTAGATGTTGTTGATGAACTTCATTGGGAGAAACCTATTGTTGAAGGCTTTGCCCCTGAGACAACTTATAAATACGGAGGAGAATTCCCAGCCCGACCGGACAATGTGGTTTTCCAAGACGTTGATGGTGTGGCCAGAGTTCGAGACATGCTCATCATGGAAAGTCGTATTCGAGATGCCATAGCACATGGATATCTTATTGCCAAAGATGGCTCTAAAATTGATATCATGAATGATAGTGGTATAGACAAACTGGGAGATATCATTGAGTCTTCAATGTACAGTCCTAATATCCAGTACTATGGTCAGCTTCATAATCTTGCTCACATAATGCTTGGTCGCCAAAGTGACCCTCACGGTAAATACAATATGCCTCCTGGTGTCATGGAACACTTTGAAACTGCAACGCGAGACCCAAGTTTCTTCAGACTTCATAAATATATGGATAGCATTTTCAAAGAACACAAAGACACTCTTCTTCCTTATAATAGAGAAGATCTTCTCTTCCCTGGTGTATCTGTACTAAGCATCGATGTTGACAAAGACCTCAAGACTTTCTTTGAAGATTATGAATTTGATCTACGAAATGCAGTAGATAGTGCTGAGGGCATTCAGGATGTCGATCTAAAAGCTAATGTGCGTCGACTAAATCATGAAGACTTCTCTTTTGTTGCTGAAGTTACCAACAATAATGGAGGGAATGTACTTGCTACCTTCCGTATCTTCTTATGCCCACAGTATGATAATAACTTGGTGGAATACACATTCTCTCATGGCTACTGGCAATGCATTGAAATGGATAAATTCTGGAAGAACTGTAAGTTTGATCGTAAATATTTGAAGAGATTACTGCTATATTATTGCTACAGAGGACATGAAATATTTTCTCTTATTCTTTTACAATATCGTGTTTTCATATAAAGCTTTGTTTTCACATTTTGAATCATTACTTCATGATTTACTTTAAAAAATGTCATTTTTTTTTCTCTCTTCCCAGTGTCACCTGGATCAAATCGCGTAATCAGAAAGTCCACCGACTCCTCTGTCACTGTTCCTGATACACCATCCTTCCAGACTCTAATTGATGCTGCAGATCAGGCTGTTACAAGTGGTGGAACCCTTGACGTGTCCCAGTACGAACGATCCTGTGGCATACCTAATAGAATGCTTCTTCCCAAAGGAAAGATAGATGGAATGGAATTTGCTCTGATCCTCGCAGTCACAGATGGGTCTACTGATGCTCTTAATGCCGCTGCTGTAAGTGAACAGGGTGGCAGTCATGCTCATTGTGGTTCTCACCATGAAGTGTACCCAGATAGGCGACCCATGGGCTTCCCCTTGGATCGTCCCATTCCAGACAGGAGGGTGTTGGACGAGACTCCCAACTTCAAGTACAGAATTGTCAAGGTCTTCCATGAAGACAAATAACAATTCCCATTTTACATTGGCATCATGACTTTTTTATATTTTTATCTTCAGAGGTGATATTACCAATTTCTGCCAAACAAGCCATTTAATCTTTTTTTAAATTTATATTCAAAACCTTAGTGGATGGATCACTATTTTGGAATCTATGAATGTTGAGCAAAGCAATAAAATGATACTTTCAAGGAAATTTGTAAATTTTTCTCCTTCCTAAGACTATATGTTCCGAACAATGTTCAAGCAAACCAGGAAATAGAATTTTCATTTTAAGCTGCACAAGAATAAAAAAATTAAATACATACGTACTCAGTTTTGTCAGGACAGTACATGTAGATAAAATAAAACAGCATAATCTTAAATTTGAGTAATAAATACGAAGTCATGTTTTATAGTGACAATAATGAAAAATGTAAAATAATCACCATTTCAGACAATATGTCATATATATATATATATATATATATATATATATATATATATATATATATATATATATATATATATATATATAAGTATATCGATAGATATGTTATACATCTATCAATCTATCTATCTACAGTATATATATCTATATACATATAGATATACATTGAACAATCTGTGTGTATATATATATATATATATATATATATATATATATATATATATATATATATATATATATATAATATATATATATATATATATATATATATATATATATATATATATATATATATATATATGTGTGTGTGTGTGTGTGTACGTGTATGTGTACGCGTGTGTGTATGTTTTAGAATACTTACACTAGCACTGAGGTTTCGGACCAGTTGAACAAAATTTACAAGCGTTTCATTGACATTTTAGTTAGTTAAATGAGAAAAAGAACATGACGCTAGTAACCCAATTAAGAACAAATTCCGATATTACTATTGAAACTGGATTCAAATCCTACTCAGAAAAGAAGGCTTTTGGAACTACTGTATATACATACATTATATACAGTATATATATATATATATATATATATATATATATATATATATATGTATATATATATATATATATATATATATATATACATATATATATATATATATATGTGTGTGTGTGTGTAGTATATGTGTGTATATATATATATATATATATATATATATATATATATATATATATATATATATATATATATATATATAATATATATATACTGTATATATAGGCTATATATATATATATATATATATATATATATATATATATATATATATATATACATACATATACATATACTACATATATATATATATATATAGAGAGAGAGAGAGAGAGAGAGAGAGAGAGAGAGAGAGAGAGAGAGAGAGAGAGAGAGAGAGAGAGAGAGAGAGAGAATATCTTACTGGCACCCAAAAGTCGAAGACAGCATCTCTCCAGACAAACTGTGCTCCAGATGGTTTTCAGGATAGCAGGAATACAGCATTTACGTTTCTGCATTTATTATTTATCGCGACAGATCGCGACAACAATCTTTTAATATATAAAAAAGTTTGGAAACTTCAAAATTAATTGACAAAAATGGATCAATGAAAACTTTGGGGCTCTTTGAGATAAAAAAAATTAAGATAAATGTTGAAATACTTAAATGACTTTTCACAAGGCTTCACATAATTTCATGGCCAATTTCACAAGCGTTTCCCCTCTTCGACGAAGCTTACGAGTCCATTTTTTCGACGGGATTGACGTCGATTCTCTTGTTGAAAGCAGAGTTATTTGTTAATCTTACTCTGCCCCTCAGAAATTTAGGTTTATGACGTGCACTCGTCTTGAATTCAATTCCATCTGGAGCGGCGCCTTTCCTTATGACGAACTGTAATTTCGATGCCCTAACATTTTCTGTGCATTGAAGCAGTTTGTGCTCTTCATTCCATGCAGTTTCTCTTCTTTCTCTAATGAAGCTCAAGACTCCACTGTTACAAAGGGGTTCATGCTGTCTTCAATACGCGAGGCTTAATCGCTCCCTCAGAAATTCTATAATCAAAGACTATGTTGATTCCTTAATCCCTTAATCCAGTTCATCTGTTACGGCATCACTCTCCAGTCTATCCATACCTTGGCAATTATAAATATGGTAATTGGGCATGTTACTTTACGTTTATAGTGAATAGACAATATCTTAGTGGTGTCCAAAAATCGAAGGCAGCATCTCTAGCCAAACTGTACAGCAGATAGTTTTCGTGATAAAATGAAAACTGTATTTACGTTTCTCCATTTATAATTTGGTATCAACACGTGTTTTGAGTCACTTTCTTTTCACGTGACTTAATCAGGACTAAACTGGCTGAGTAATGGAATTATACTTTAAAATAAAGGCTATCATGGTGACAATTTAAAAAAATACCAAAAATATTAGGAAACTACGTAATAAAAAATGATAAATGAAAATCTTAAGATTCCTACCTCTCTTATAGCCTGCTTGTCTTCCCTTCTTGCTTCTACAATTCTGTAGATTATTTTTTTCCCCTATGTTGTTGCCATCAACTCATACATTTCATCCCTGGCTTCTCCCTTTGCAATTGTTACCAATCTCTTCCTTTGTTTCCTCCTTTTCTCCGTATATATTCCCCTCTGATTTGGTTGTTACTATCTTTTTCCCACTCTCTTCTCGCTAGTCCTTTTCATCTCAGCTGTTTGAACCCCTTGATTTCACCAATACGTTTCTTTTCCCCGTTACTGCTTACCATTTGTCCTCCCACATACCTCGGCTGCTACCACAACCTCTTTCATATCATCCCATATTTCTTCAGACAATTCTGACATTCCAGTTATATATTTCTCTTCTCTGGTTCTTTCCACTTTACTTCTGGACTCTCTCGCCTTCTCTTCCTTCACCTTATAAGTTTTAATCCTTCTGTTCCTAGCTGGGGCTTTTCTAGTCCTTATTGCGTACAGCATAAAATCTACCACAATGAGCGACAATGGATTCTCTTGGAATAGTCGTACAATCCATAATGATTTTTTGTCGTCCTAACACAGTCAATCACACTTTGCATTCATGACAACCGGATTCATAGCTTTTGCTAATTACACCAATCTTTCACCTTCTTCGTTTTTTTTATTTCCAAACCTCTTCTTCTATGCATACCTTGAGGGCCATCAGATCTCTCACCTTCATAAACATTCATGTTCCTAGATAATTAACAGATCACTTCTTGGAACTCTTTCTCATCTTAACTACACCCCTGTTGAGGGGCACATGCTAAGAGAATATGCCCTATTATATTACCTTTCACAAAACGAGCACAGTATACTTGAAACCTTTCTGGGAGATGGTAGAGTTGAAAACACCCTTCAAAAAGAGTAAGTTTGACACTTTTCATAAGAGGGTAGTGTTGAAAACCACCCACAGAAAGAGAGGGTTTGAAACTATCCCCGAAGAGGTTGGTCTAGAAAACATCCCTCATAATGAGGTCTGAAACCTTTCCTGAAAAGGGTAGTGTTTAAAACATCCCTCATGAAGAGGTTTGAAATTTCTGAGGTAAGAATTTAAAAAATCCCTTGAAAATACAGTCAACTTGAAACCTTTAATGGAAAGAGGTAGTCTTAAAATCCAACACACTGATTTTCCGTCAGATATAGTGTATGGTCTTTGATAAGTAAGAAGTGAATTCAGACCCATTTTCCTACATACTTAAAGAAATGAAGTGGTTTTTTTTTTTTTTTTTTTTTTTTTTTTTTTTTTTTTTTTTTTTAATAATACGCTATGTACCTTGCTTTGCCACTGACTTACAATAAGCATATTTTGGTAAAATAACAAAATAAAACTAAGCATTAGAAAATTTATTTCGATGAGGGATTTAAATTTCTTTACACCTACTGTACACTGCATAATAGGTACAATGGAACAGTGAGTGGGTATAGCACGTTCACTTCCTATTTATCCACTTTATACAGAGTTTTTGTTAATGGCTTAATATAATTTCTCATGGTTCTCTCTCTTGTCCATTTTTCTCCTCTTTACTAATATAAATCTCCAGTACTTTAATTCTCATTGAAGTAATCAACATTTCTTTCAACTGTATAGATATCTAATATTATGCTGTATATTATTTACATTACGTTCAGTTTATGAACATTAATGTACATTTGCTTTATTATTTTGTAGAAGAATGATATCTCTTTCCATTTATCTTTTCCCATTACATATACTGTAGGACCACTTTTTCATTATGCATCGTGGCAACAATGTAATTATATGTGTCAACACTGCTTTTCTTTCCGCCATGTGCATATAGTAGTCATTCGTTGTTCAGTGGTTACTGTATTGACAAGCATGGACCTGCTTCCCGCTGCTTGTCACATTTATGTCCGTTTATCTTCATTACATAAGATTTTAAAGAACCTACTGGTTTAACTTGTCACCCTCCATTCCATTTATCGCATGGATGTATGTGGCAGTATCCCACACATCAACTATCAACGTTTTTATCACACACCTTTCCAAAATGCTTTCTTAAATAGAAACTAGTCTTGTTAATTTATCCGAATACAACTTCCTTTATTTATCAAATTCAATACATTGAGGATAGATTTTCTACCAAATCAATCTCCATTAAAATTGTTGTCTCAATTTTTAATGGTCAAATGCAACTGAACAGAAAACGTCTACTAATGTTATCAGCCAAGCTTCAACCCCACTTGGAAATAAGAGATGACGTTTCTTCAAACTTGTCTTTACAGATCACCAAGTTCATATTAAAAAACGTGATCAAAACTGTTACAGTATACATTTTTCTTTCATGGCTTACGTTTTCTTTCCATTCAAGATTTTATAGTTTTTATTGACATTTTCAATACTTTGAAATATTTCCCTCGTATGTAGATTTTATGCGTGTTATTAGCCATCGCTCCTAGTTGACAAAGCAAAAGGCTGCATGCAAGGGAACACCAATAAACAAAGTAGAAAAATATAAACAAACGGATAAACAAATAACATGAATGATAAAGTAAAGAAAAAAAACATACAAACTATGTAACTATGATATACAGTTACAACGTTCCAACCACACTCAAACCATTCCATAATTTGATTACAGCAGGAATAAATTCTAAAAATTGTGATGTTGAACATCACCTAACAAGAAAATTATGATTCATGAAAATTTTCAAGCATGATAAACGTGTAAATTGGGTGATAGTGTCACAGATTAGGATAAACATCAATGTCTTCCTCAATTTTATTCTAAAATATCAGTTTACAATCCAGAATGACACCCAGAATTTCCACTTACTTGTAACTAAAGAAATGGCAATATCTTGGTAGGCTTTGAAAAATCTACTAGGAATTAGCCCAACAAAAAATATTAATCGATGTTTGATTGGGATTCAAATTATTTGTCATAATTGGCTCCAAGGTCAAATCTTGCCTTGGCTATTGTTAAACCCCCAAAGGACGTACTGGTACGTTTCACAAAGCTCATCCCTTTACCCCCATGGACGTACCGGTACGTCCTTGCAAAAAACTGCTATTTACATTTTTTTTCATAATTTTGATAATTTTTTGAGAAACTTCAGGCATTTTCCAAGAGAATGAGACCAACCTGACCTCTCTATGAGGAAAATTAAGGCTGTTAGAGCAATTTTTAAAAAATATACTGCAAAATGTGCTTGAAAAAAAAATAACCCCCGGGGGTTAAGGGCTGGAAAGTTCCAAATAGCCTGGGGGTATAAGGGTTAAAAAAGATTCGGTCAGCAAGAGTCTACACTCAATTGACGGGTTAAATGCAAAGAAAAAGCATTACTTGTATGGACAACAAGACCTAACAATACATTTATAACTTAAGAAATAATGAAACCTAACAAAATACATTTATAACTTAAGAAATAATGAACAAAGAACACCACCCTGTGGAAAAATAGTGATCTCTAGTGATCTCTATAGTATTCATCAATATGTACTATTTAAAATTTAATGGCCAGAAACTAATCAAAATGAAAATAATAATCGGTAAACTATAAACTGTCCAAGGCTGGGAACAAATGCCTCATGATTAACAAGCCCAAACACACAACTTAAAGCATGGAAAATCAGAACTTTATCGGCAAAATCTCGAGATTTCTTCAAAATAATGTGATTTTTATGCATAGTATCCCAAGTACCTTGGCAATTGAGAGAGCCAAAGTTCAAACTAGGGAACACATGATTACTATTACTATATGCGTTCAGAAGAATTATTGATACATATACAATATTTAAATACTTGAACTTTGGAACTGATCATTACTCTCACCATGTGCATTTAAAAATATTGTATATATATATATAAAATATTTAAATAACATGGGCTATTTAGAAAATGGGTGGTAATCAGCAGGACTATGGCTACATCAAGTGAAAAAAAAAAAAAAAAAAAAAAAAAAAAAAAAAAAAAAAAAAAACACGGAGAATTCCTTCCAAGCATGATTTATTACAGTGAACTCTACACTCGTAAAACTGTACTCTAGGGGTCAATACCATTCCATAAACTAAAGGAGAAGTAAATACGAATAAGATAAGTTTTTTTTGAACACTTTTTATTGCCTTGCTCATCAACCAAAAACTTCAAATAAACCCTCACCTCCAAATATTATGAAGGTTTGAAGGAATAAAAAAAAAATATGTGAAGTAAATATTTAGAATCAAAGTGATCGAACTGAAATCCACTGAATTAGCCAAAAACTAATACGTGGGAAAAATCATTCATGAAGCAACTGTAAAATAGTTATTTCTCGCCATGGAACACCCTCACAATTCTGTACTTGAAGTTGGGAGTCTCGTCCAACACCCTCCTGTCTGGAATGGGACGATCCAAGGGGAAGCCCATGGGTCGCCTATCTGGGTACACTTCATGGTGAGAACCACAATGGGCATGACTGCCACCCTGTTCACTTACAGCAGCGGCATTAAGAGCATCATTAGACCCATCTGTGACTGCGAGGATCAGAGCAAATTCCATTCCGTCTTTCTTTCCTTTGGGAAGAAGCATTCTATTAGGTATGCCACAGGATCGTTCGTACTGGGACACGTCAAAGGTTCCACCACTTGTGACAGCCTGATCTGCAGCATCAATTAGAGTCTGGAAGGATGGTGTATCAGGAACAGTGACAGAGGAGTCGGTGGACTTTCTGATTACGCGATTTGATCCAGGTGACACTGGGAAGAGAGGAAACAACTTATTGTATGCAATCAAATCATGAAGTTGAGATTAATAATATGAAAACAGGAGAATTTGTACAAAACACTAAAATGGGACAAGTAAACGAATTAGATCTTTTATGCCTAAGTAATGATAATATATCAGTTTTCTCCTCAAACATGAATTATGATCAAACTTACAGTTCTTCCAGAATTTATCCATTTCAATGCACTGCCAGTAGCCATGAGAGAATGTGTATTCCACCAAGTTATTATCATACTGTGGACATAAGAAGATACGGAAGGTAGCAAGCACATTCCTTCCATTATTGTTGTTAACTTCAGCAACAAAAGAGAAGTCTTCATGATTTAGTCGACGCACATTAGCTTTTAGATCGACATTCTGAATGCCCTCAGCACTATCTACTGCATTTCGTAGATCAAATTCATAGTCTTCAAAGAAAGTCTTGAGGTCTTTGTCAACATCGATGCTTAGTACAGATACACCAGGGAAGAGAAGATCTTCCCTAGTATAAGGAAGCAGAGTGTCTTTGTGTTCTTTGAAAATGCTATCCATATATTTATGAAGTCTGAAGAAACTTGGGTCTCGTGTTGCGGTTTCAAAGTGTTCCATGACACCAGGAGGCATATTGTATTTACCGTGAGGGTCACTTTGGCGACCAAGCATTATGTGAGCAAGATTATGAAGCTGACCATAATATTGGATATTAGGACTGTACATTGAAGACTCAATGATATCTCCCAGTTTGTCTATACCACTATCATTCATGATATCAATTTTAGAGCCATCTTTGGCAATAAGATATCCATGTGCTATGGCATCTCGAATACGACTTTCCATGATGAGCATATCTCGAACTCTGGCCACACCATCAACGTCTTGGAAAACCACATTGTCCGGTCGGGCTGGGAATTCTCCTCCATATTTGTAAGTGGCTTCAGGGGCAAAGCCTTCAACAATAGGTTTCTCCCAATGAAGTTCATCAACAACATCTAGCCAGTTGGAGAGACGCTCTGCATCAAAGCGTACAGTTAACTGGTGATGAGCCCAGAAGAAGAGTTCTCCCTTACGGTTCAAGTTGTGTCCATATTTGTCTTCCCACCAAAAGGGATAATCCATATGCCAAGTGACATGATGGAGATTCATACCAATGTCTTCTCCAAAGTAGGCAATTCTCTGTTCCTTGTTTTTCTTTGTACCTGTGAATTTCATTTGGAATATTCCAGGGGTATTTCTCATCTTAGCAGTGTAAGCCTTCTGGATGACCTCACTGTTAGTGAACAAGTGAGGTGTAATCTCATAGAGTGGAGGTAAAACAACTCCGTGACCTACATCAGAATGGATGATGGCAGTGTATAAAGCATACACAAACTCTCCCTCATTCATGCGTTCTCGCCAGTAAGCTGCATTTTGTACAAAGTACTGCCACGTCTTGCACTGCATCAAAACATCAAATAAGAGAAGAGCTTCGTCTCTATGTTTTTGGTTGAACAAAGAGAACCAGGTCTTATGCTGTAAAAGTCTCTCATCCTTGTATTCCTTAACAAGTCGGTGCACTGCAACACCGCCATCTTTGTAAATGGTCAGGTCAGCTTCAGGGTCAAAGGAAAGGGCCAAACTTTTAAGTTCAGGAAACTGCAATTTATCGTAGATCTTCCAGAGTAGACGGTTCACATCTTGCTGTTTCTTGGCTATAAAGACATTTGATGAGAGAAATAAATATTACAGAACAGAAATTCAAGATAATTTGAATCTTACAACAATAGTATTGATATTAATTGTAATCATTCACTGATTGGTCGTTATAAAACTGCGTAGGATATCTTATTTCTTATCAAAAACTACAGTAAAACACCCATGACATACTATACATTATACTTGAATGAGCCTTACCTGTATTGTCCCCGTGAACGTTGCTCCAACAGAGCCCAAAGGCCACCAGTGTGAAGAAGACGAAGGCCTTCATGGTGAACTTCTAAACCAATGAGGAGCGGCCCTTTATATATATCCGACTAGTAGGCCTATGGAAGGCAAGATATGTTCCGTAAACATTACCACATACAATCTTATCAAAGTAAGCCTAAGTTGTCTTGTCCTGTCCATTTACTGACAATAGCCATAGAGACAATCTTGCAGATATACCAGATTTGGAGTAAATTTATATTATACATAGGTTTTTACGTTGTACCTAAAGCTTTACTAAAAAATATTCCAAGATACTACTATAAAAGTTATATTTAGCAAAATCAAACCAATATACTACCTAAAGAGAGAGAGAGAGAGAGAGAGAGAGAGAGAGAGAGAGAGAGAGAGAGAGAGAGAGAGAGAGAGAGAGAGAGAGTAAGCAAGGGGTGATGTCAATAACTTGTCAGATGATTAAATAACGTAAGTTAAATCAAAGAGGTTTATGTGTTTTGAAGGAAAAACCACTAATGACTGAACGATCGATGGAAGAAATATCGAATGTAGTTTGTTTTTTGCTGATGCCTGAGATAGGTTATGTTACTGTTGCAATACTCACGTATCTTATATCAATGTTTCCTTCATGGAAATGAGTAAATACAATTTTTCAAGTTCTCTTTGGGTCTTTAAGATGTAATATTTAAAAAAAAAAATTAATCTTGTCTGTGTCTGCTTGCTAACGATATGTGGGCAAAAAACAAAATAATTTCAAAATTACCAGTTTTCAAATATGAGTAACTTGCTTTTAAAAAGGATTGGGTTTGGATCTGGATGCAGCTCCAAAATATTTGATTATTTCAACTGTTCAAACCTGAGATTCTGTTAACCTGTTCAACAGAAAAGCATTTGCATCAAGTTTGAATTTCACCGATTCAACCACCACATTAGGAAGAACATTCCACGATCTGGTCACAGATGAAATAACACTTCTGTGATACTGTGTAGTATTAAGCCGTATGATGAAGGTAAGACTGTTGGAATTACCTGCATACCTAGTACCGAGTACAGTCTGATAGATGGTCAAAATTAGGAAAAATCGTATCTAGATGCAGACTAGGCTAATTGAACAATGATGCCAGAATTAACATATAGATCAGGTATAAGGCATTTAATAGACTGCAAGGTTTTGTACAACTAATTACGGTGAAAGTCAGCAGGTGAAGATCAAATATGAGAACAATATTAAAAACATGGTAAAATAAAAGAATTCAAACACTTAAAATATAGATTGATCATAAAAAAAAAACTTGACAAACATTTTCAATACGCCATTATTTTGTGGAATTGAACAAAAAAACAAACCAGAGGTGTTTCTCTGCAGTAAATTTTCTATCATGAATCATGCTTTTAATACTAAACAGGTTGTATATAGTTAAGGAAACATTCTCATTGCAAAGCTCTGAATGTTAAGGACAGAAACCATTGATCCTGAACTCCTGATAATCATATTTTGAGTTATATTTGGGTTCAAATTCAATCCCCATAATATGCACCATGTTCTAATTTTAGCTGTTTCTATTATTCAGGGATTCAGCAATAACAGGTCTACCTTCAGGAAATGGAATTGATGCAGAAAAGCTTCATACACATATACAACAAACTTGATCCCAAGGCTAAATCAATATCATGTATATATATGAAAATTAATGGCCTGAGAACATTAACCTAAGAAAATCCATATATTACATTTCTACATTCATTATGGTGCACATGAACTTCTCTTTTCAATCTCATCACCATCATCTCCTCCTACGCCTATCTGCGCAAAGGGTCTCAGTTAAGATTCCGCCAGTCGTCTCTATCTTAAGCTCTACTTCACGCTTCATAGTCCTCAGCCATTTAGGCATGGATCTTCCAACTCTTCTAGTGCCAGGTGGAACCCAGTTGAAAGTTTGGTGAACTAATTTCTCTTGGGGAGAGCGAAAAGCATGACCAAACCATCTCCATCTACCTCTCACCATGATCTCATCCACATATGGCATTCGAGTGATCTCTCTTCTAGTTTCCTTTCTAATTCTATCCTGCAATTTAATCCTGCAATTTAACTCCCAATATTCTTTTGAGGGCCTAGTTCTCAAATCTAGAAAATCTGTTGGATATTGTTTCATTGTCATAACACAACTCATGTCCATACAGTAACACCTATCTCACTAAACTGATATATAGCCTAATTTTTATATGCAATTTCTGGCGATTTGATTTCCAAATTTTACTTAACCTCGCCATTATCTGATTTGCTTTTTCAAATCTTTCATTAAACTTAAATACCAAAGATCCTGTATTAGAGATCATAGTTCCTAAATACTTAAAGGATTCCACCTCATCAATCCTTTCTCCTTCCAATGATATTTCATCTTCCATTGTATATTCCGTTCTCATCATATCTGTCTTTCTTCTATTTCAATCTATTACCTAATAATTCAACAATTGTTGCATGAAAATACTCAGAAATCCCATTAATTCAAAACCCATCATACGAACTTCCTGATCACAATCGGTGGATTTCTGAACAGCATTGTTAATCGTAAATAGGGAATCATATGCTGTAAGGCCTTTGCAACCACCAAACTGCAAACTAGACAGTAGATGATAAACTTTCAGTAACCCTACCCAAGTTGTTTTGTCGGGAGACATAATTAAATTTCTGATATAGAAGTAATGGAAATTGGGCAATAGTCAACAGGGCTAAAGCAACATAAAACAAACTTACCCGACGGTGTAGCAATAACACTTTTCCCACAACTACAAAATAAACCTCTTGTTAACTTGCGAAAAATAAGATACCTTAGGAGCTCAGAAAGCAGGTGCACAGTATATATAAAAACATGAACAAAGGAAAAATCCCATGTGGGTCCAGTAAAAGATCTTTAAATTTAAGGAACCGAAAAGTTAAACTAAATAATCTAACATGAATGGAATGAGGAAGATTGAGTTTCTCAATGCTCTGCGAACTGACAAACACATCAGCCAAAAGGGTTACCTTTTATCATGGAAAGTGAGTGACAGAGCCATCTGATTTAAAAGTAAGAACAAATTTTATTAAGTCCATCATGGTCAAATTGTATTCCTTTTCCGTAGAAGTATAAACTTTTTGAGCAAGAATTCTTAGCTGAGTCTATATTACAAGTCAAATCTGATTTATTTATCCCAAGTTGATAAGCCTTGGGTTTCTCCAAATAATCATCATTGAATCAGGGTTTGTTTAGATTCGTTATTTCAACATTAAGAAGTGGTAAGGCCATTAATCATGGTGACCAGATTTTCATTTAAGAGAAAACAGGCTCAACATTATTATAAAACTGTGAACAATTTTTAGGAAATAGATGACTGAAAATGACATCCAAATCAGGTTTAGATTTTATATTTATCTTAAAAAAGAGTGACACACCAGGAACAGGCTGCCCAGTCTTAAATACTAATGAAACCAAGCCATGATCAGATGTCCCCCTTAGAGGACAAACCTTGCTTGATATAAAACCAAGGGAATCAGTGTTTATTAGGTCCAAGCAATTACCAAACACAAGTGTAGCCTCACTTATGATTTCTTCACAGCCTGATTCAGGACCAAAGTCAAAGGCCTCATGCTATGGCATTTGGAAGAAGTAACAGAATTCAACCACTACCTATGGTGAAACTTGAAATCATCAACAAGCATAGAGGACTTCCTATCATATAGAATTAGAACAGATACACCCATGCATACATGCAGACATTATATATATATATATATATATATATATATATATATATATATATATATATATATATATATATATATATATATATATATATATACATAAACATATTCTCACCTTTCTCACCAGACACCAGGTAGGCCAAAAGCTTGTCAGTCGTCATGCCCCATTTTTCAGAATCTTCCCCATTCCATGATGTCCTAATACACTTGCTGTCCCTCAATCTCTTAAACAGAGGATTCCTATTTCTCAATTGCCATCTTAATGTTGTCCCTCCATCTAATTCTTGGATTTTCTATGGGTCCTCTATCATCTGGTACCCATTCTAGAAATAGTTTTGGTTATCTGTGATCTTCCATTCTTTTAACGCGTCAGTATCAACATAACTGGCTTCTTTCTATTAAGTCTAATATACTCTTAATATCCAATTCATTTTTATTCTATAATTTCTCAATATATCAAGTTTTGTGACTCTTTTATCAAACGTGAAACCCCCATTTCTGCTCCTTGCAATTTTATTTTAGTTCTACTTGTGAGGAGCTATGATTCATGACTACATTAAAATTGGTCTCAATATATATATATATATATATATATATATATATATATATATATATATATATATATATATATATATATATATATTTTATATATATATATATATATATATATATATATATATATATATATATATATATATTTACTCTTCTAGGTATGGAACGGTCTTTCAAAAGTGGATACAGCATTCTCAAGTTATTATTGAATTATGTTGTTCGGTGGGCTATTTAAATTTTCGAGTCATTTGCTTCACTAAACATAATCCAAGATATTTAAATTGTCTGGATTGTTTCAATGTATGGTCTTCCAGATAGATATGTACTTCATCCGGTGTTCTTGACACTACCATTACTTTATTTTTACTTTATTGGCACTCATTCCTTTTGCTGTTAGAAAATCCTTCCATTTTATCAACGATGTCTGGAGGTCTTCTTTGGTATCAGCTATTACAGCCTTATCATCCGCGTAAGCAGGAAAAATTGTTCTCTCATCTTCGTCATGTAATACACGCATGAAATAGACTGACGAAAATTCATGTATATTATAAACAATGGTAGGGGCAACACACTTCCCTGTCTTACTCCTGACTAACGAGAACCAATCATGTCCAGCTCACTGTGTCTTCACTCGGCATCTTGCGTTCTGTATTATTCTTTTTAACTTAGATGGTATATTATAGTAATCATCATCTAGTACATCCCATAATTTCATTCTTGATAATCTGTCAAAAGCTTTTATAAAGGTCAATGAAAACCACATACTTCTCTTTGTCCCACTCCCTCGTCTTTTCAATTATCATTTGAAAATTATATAATATATATATATATATATATATATATATATATATATATATATATATATATATATAACGTGTGTTTGTGTATATATACCGGTACCTCATTTTATGAGTTTAATTCGGCAAACCAAAATAGTCGTAACCCAAGGATATTTTTTCAATAAAAAATAAAGGAAATATTTGTACACTTGATGAACTCAACACGCCCATAAATACACGCTTAAAATATTTTTAAAGGTTTTGTAATCCTAACTATTGAACAATTTATAACTCATATCATAAAAAATTATTATAAATTAATAATTCACTATATAAAAAGAAATATCGACAAATTATCTCGCACTTTACCTATGACGACAGTCGTGACTAGGAGGAGGAGGAGGAGAAGGAGAAGAAGGAGAAGGAGTTTACTGCTCGAAGGGAGAATCTCTCTACATGAGAACATATTGGGAGGTCTCTCTCTTGACTGACATTGACTAAAAATAACTGATTTACTTCAATTTATGCTTTCTGGACACCTGCTCATCTTTTTTCACACTCACATTCAGTTTTGACAAGGAACCTTTCTAGAGACGAATGCTTTGTCCTTTCCTTTAAAATGTCATTGAAAGGAAACATCGCAGATAAGAACCCCTAACCGGGTGATGTTTTCCTACAAAATTTTGCAGGATTTCTCACATTCTCAACATTTCCCTAATTCACTTGAAGCTTGAGGTTTATCATTCTGCCCCACCACCTCTTCCTCAGTTAAAATTCCCACTCCATTCTCTTGATGCTGCACCTTTTAAGGTTGTGGTAGCATACTGGAAACGTCCCTGCCTGGTAATCACCAGACTAGGATTCGAGTCACCCTAAAACTCGTTAGTTTCTTTAATATCTGCAACCTAACCATCGTTGTGAGCTAATGATGGGAGGGGGGTTGTGGGAGCTTTTAAGTCTACCTGCCTTGTCATCGGCAGCCATTGCCTGACCTTCCCTGCTCCTAGCTTGGGTGGAAAGGGGGCTTGGGCACTGATCATGTGTATATATGGTTAGTCTAGGGCATTGTCCCACGCCTCTGCTATTCATGAGCAGCCTTTAAACCTTTATGTAGCTACAATAACATTGATACAATTTTGCTCATTGTATCACCTTGTAACTGCATCTCATCATTCCAAATAAGCAGGAACCATTTAACACTAAGAATATGTTGCCCTTGATTAATCAATGTCAGCACTGGTTCCTGAGTATCTAATGCTTTGATATCTCCTTTATTGTTCAGATGTGTACCCATTATGGAGGTTGTAGAATGTACAGTTTTTGCAGGTCATCCACATACACATTCTTTTCCTTTTTCTTATCATCTTTCTAAATCTTTTCAGCGACCACTGTCACAATACTGTTCACTTTACAAGGTAGCACAAAATGTCTTTAATATGATCAATCACAATAAAGAATATGCGGTCACAACTGTACAAATAAACAATTCCAAAGATGTGCACATGAGATGATTCTTTTACTAATGCTGCTCAAAGAGTGGAAGATGTGAAACAAAATGGGGTAAAAAGTCTGAGATCACGGCACTGGTGGCGTATAGGAACTGTGTAATTGATTTCAGCTAGCTTAGTTAGTATTTGTCAAGAGAATATGTCCATACAAAGGGAAATTTTTCCTTGCACACAGATACAATGATTATAAACTAATTTGAATTTGTATGCTCATATACCAATTTTCTCATATTCAAAGTTACTCATAAACTGAGACACAATTGTGTATATACAAACACACAGATATATACAGTATATATATATATATATATATATATATATATATATATATATATATATATATATATATATATATATACAGATATATATATATATACAGTATATATATATATATATATATATATATATATATATATATATATACAGATATATATATATATATATATATATATATATATATATATATATATACACACTAGATATATTTGTATATATATGTATATGTATATATGTATATGTATTTATATGTATATCTATTTATATATATATATATATATACACATATATATATGTATATATATATACATATATATAAATACATATACATATATACATATACATATATATATATATATATATATATATATATATATATATATATATATATATATATATATACACACACACGAGTATATATATATGTATATATATATATATATATATATATATATATATATATATATATATATATATAAATACATATCCATATATATATATATATATACATATATATATATATATATTGTACATATATATACATATAAATATACATATATATACATATAAATATGCATATAATATATATACACACACACACACACATATATATATATATATATATATATATATATATATATATATATATATATATATATATGGTATTTAGACATATTACTGTAAGTTTAAAATCAATAGATAATATCTTAGTGCTATATAAAAATCAAAGACAACATCTCTCCTGACACTGAGATCCACTTAGCTTTCAGGATAAGACGAAAATTACATTCACTTCTTTCCATTTATTATTTGATGTTAACAAGTGTTTCAAATCAATTATTTACATAATGCTATGTCAGGACCACATTAGTTGTGTGACGGTGCCGAGTGAGGGTTGTGAATTCAAAGGCAGGATGCAATCAACTGAGTTATATTGTTATAGAACACTCTCCTTTATATACAAAACCTCAAGGCAACAGGACCTAACAAGTTAACAAGACAGACAATGTTACAGAGGAAACAGCAGACATGAATTTTCATGTTCGTTTAGTGCGAGGGAAGAGCGAAGATACAAGCATAATATATGCAAAAGGAATTATGTACAATTGTGTGACACACGGTTGGTACATGGCTCCCCCCCTAAAAATGACATACTGTACATGTTAAATAGGGCGCCCTGATCTGGAGAGGCGAACTGTAGGCGGGTCATCTGGCAGAAGATAAGCAGGTTTTAGACGATCAATGGAGACCCAGTCTTCTTTCCCCCGAATGTTTAGTAGGAATGCTTTCGGACTGCGTCGGATCACAAGGAAAGGGCCCGTGTAAGGGGGCGTTAGTGGTGGCTTGCTAGTGTCGTTGCGCAGGAAGACGTGCATTGCAGGGTGCAAGTCCGTTGGTTTGTGATGCTTCGCTGGGGGCTTGTAAGTCTGGCGGCACAGAGTAAATTTTCCCACGACGTGACGTATGCGCTGGAGATCGTCGGAGGAGGTTGTAGAAGGAAAAAATTCGGCAGGGACGACCAACGGGTCGCCATACACCATTTCAGCTGCCGAGACGTCGAGGGCGTCTTTAGGAGTGGTCCTTAGTCCCAGGAGGACCCAGGGAAGCTGAGTAAACCAATTGCAATCCTTGCAGCGGGACATCAAAGCTGCTTTGAGGGTGAGATGAAAACGTTCAACCATTCCATTGGCAGCGGGGTTGTAGGCCGTTGTCTGGTGTAGGGTGATGCCCAGGAGATTCGCTAATGACGTCCACAATTGAGAGGTGAAAGTGGTTCCCCTGTCAGAAGTAATATGCTCAGGGATACCGAATCTTGAAATCCATCCAGAGAGTAAGGCAGATGTACATGAGCTGGACGTTGCAGTTTCCATGGGAATGGCTTCAGGCCAATGAGTGGAGCGGTCGATGACGGTAAACAGGTAACGATGTCCTTGTGATGTGGGTAGGGGGCCTTCAACGTCGACGTGAATGTGTGCGAAACAACGCTAAGGTTGAGGAAAGGTGCCCACTCCTGAATCCGTGTGTCGATGTACTTTGGAAGTTTGGCAAGAAGTACAGGCGCGGACCCAATCCTTAGCATCCTTAGAAATGCCGTGCCAAATGAACTTTGCCTTCAGCAGCTGTGCAGTAGAACGGCACGAGGGATGTGAAAGGCCGTGAATGAAATCAAACACCTGTCGGCGCATGGGAGCAGGAATCCAAGGTCGCGGTCTACCAGTACTGACGTCACAGAGGAGGGTGGTGTTGGAGCCTTTGAGGGGAAAATCTTCCCAACGGAGGGACGTGCATGATGTCCTACAAGCTTGATACTCTGGATCCTGTCGTTGGGCTTCAGCCAGGGCGTTATAATCCAATCCCAGTTGAACGGCAGCCAACATGTTTCTTGACAGGGCATCGGCAACGGGATTCATTTTCCTAGGGACATATTGGAGGGTGCAATTGTATTCAGCCACGGCGGAGAGATGTCGGCGTTGACGGGCGGACTAGGCGTCAGACTGTCGAGTGAAGGCGTGCACCAGAGGCATGTGGTCTGTGCGAATGACGAAGGGCGTACCTTCTAAGAAATGGCGAAAGTGACGGACAGCCAAGTGCACTGCCAGCAATTCTCGATCGAAGGTAGAATAACCTGATTCTGCCTTGGACAGTTTTCTGCTGAAGAAGGCCAATGGGCGGGGCGAGCCTTTGACCACCTGCTCGAGTACTGCACCAATAGCGACGTCGCTGGCATCGGTGGAGAGAAGGAGAGGGGCGTGTGGGATAGGAAAAGTGAGAGCCGCAGCAGTTGATAGGGCCTTCTTTGCATTGCAGAAGGCTGCTTCTTGAAGGGGACCCCACTTCAGGTCCTTTGGCTTGCCCTTGAGGGAGGCATAGAGGGGAGCAAGAGTGGCGGCAATGGCTGGCAGAAAACGGCGATAATAGTTGATCATGCCCAAGAATTCCTGCAGAGCTTTGACGGTCGAGGGCGCGGGGAAATTCTGAACGGCTGCTACCTTCTCAGGGAGGGGATGGACTCCTTCAGGAGTGATACGGTGCCCTAAGAACGACACTTCGTTGGCGCCCAAGGTACACTTGTCGTACTGGACTACAAGGCCGTTTTGTTGCAGGCGGTCGAGCACGATGCGCAGGTGACGGAGGTGTTCCTCTTTTGAGGAGGAGAACACAAGTATGTCGTCCACATAACATACACAGAAAGGGAGGTCCCCTAAGATGCCATCCATGAGACGTTGAAACGTTGCCCCAGCATTAAGAAGGCCAAAACAGGAGTAATTGAAGGTAAATGTACCAAACGGAGTGGTGATGGCGGTCTTGGGGATGTCTTCTGGGTTCATAGGCCCCTGATAATACCCCTTCAGGAGGTCGAGCGTAGAGAAAACCTTCGCTTTGTGCAGGTAGGAGGTCACATCGGCAATGTTTGGGAGGGGGTAGTGATCCGGTTCTGTTTGCATGTTCAGGCGCCTGTAATCGACGCACGGACGGAGGGAGTCATCTTTCTTCAGAACGATGTGTAAGGGTGACGACCATGGGCTGGAGGCCTTTTGGCAAAGGCCCATTTTCTCCATTTCCGCGAACGTCTGTTTGGCGGCTGCCAATCGTTCCGGTGCCAGACGTCTGAATTTTGCAAAGACTGGGGGTCCCGTCGTCCTGATATGGTGATAAATACCGTACTTGGCAGGAACCGTGGGCGTTTGGCGAAGTTCTGGACAGAAAACTTCCGGGTACGACGTGAGGAGGTGGGCGTAGGCATCCGTGGGTGCGCTGATGTGGAGAGCGAGGTTAGAGGGGGCGGGTTGAAGAGGTGTCGACAAGTACGAGTCTGCGGTGACCAATCTTCGGTGGGCGACATTGACCAGAAGGTGGAAATGAGAGAGGAAATCCGCACCGAGGATTGGCATTGTGACGTCAGCAACGAGAAACTTCCAATTGAATTTACCGTTTCCAAACGATAATGTGAGGTTCTCGTAACCGTAGGTGGGTATCGCAGATCCGTTGGCAGCTACCAAGCGGACGTCGGCAGATGTAGACAGACTACGTCGTGTCTTGAAGAGTTTCCTTTGCAAAAGAGAACGACAAGCACCAGTGTCTACCAAAAATCGCACGCCCGTTCCTGCATCCTGTAAAAAGAAAAGATTAGAAACATGGGAGGCCACCGCCACAAGGGATGGCCTACTCACACATTTTTTGGCCACTGACAATCCTTGGCACATTTCTTCGCGGTTGCCCCGAATCTGAAGTGGTAGTAGCAAAACTGCGGCGGATGGGAGGTAGTAAGTGGCTGTAGAAGTCGTTCGTTGGGGCGCGAGCGATTGGTGGGTGGTGGGCGGCTTTGTCGCCGCTTCGGCACATCACGGGGTAGGCGTGTATGTCCTACGGCATTCATGTCAGCTTCGGTTGACGTTGAATAGGCATCCTCGTCGTCAGGGGTGGAGGCGTTGATGGAGGTCTTGAAGTGGCTGTCCATAAGGGTGTCGGCTTTGGTCATCAAGTCCTTTATGAGTAAACTATCGACATTGGGTATGGCAGCGCGTACAGGTTCGGGTAAACGGCGTATCCAAAGGGCACGAAGTAGGTTCACCTCACGAGGAGAGCCGTCTGCGGCAGGTTGAAGGCGAGCGATACTGGTCATTTCCCTGAGGGCAAGCGAAGCCCTTTGGTCCCCCAACGGTTGTTGCGAGAGCTGAAAAAGCTTTGCTATACGGGCGCCTGGCGACAGCGAGTACTGCTGCAGAAGGTATGTTTTGAGGGCGTCATACGTTATTGGGGTGTCTCCTTGTTCACAAAGCCAGTCGGATATTTCTGGGAAGGTGTCCTCGGGTATCGCCGCGAGAACATAATCCGCTTTGGTGGTCGAGCGAGTCACGCCCCTGATACGAAAGTGGACTTCTGCGCGCTGAAACCAAGCAAACACCTCTTCGCTGGCGAACGGTGAAAGTTTCAATGGGGCGGCCGCAGCGCCAACTGCTGTAGTAGAGTCCGTCTCCGTCATAGTACCAACGATGGAGGGGCGAGGGAGGTGGGGGTGGAAGGCAGTGGGAGCGAGTCGACTTCCGGGGTCACCAATGTGACGGTGCCGAGTGAGGGTTGTGAACTCAAAGGCAGGATGCAATCAACTGAGTTATATTGTTATAGAACACTCTCCTTTATATACAAAACCTCAAGGCAACAGGACATAACAAGTTAACAAGACAGACAATGTTACAGAGGAAACAGCAGACATGAATTTTCATGTTCGTTTAGTGCGAGGGAAGAGCGAAGATACAAGCATAATATATGCAAAAGGAATTATGTACAATTGTGTGACACACGGTTGGTACAGTTGAGCGATGGAATAACACTTGATTATAAAGACTATGGTGGCGAAAATTTTAAGATACAAAACATTTAGATACACCGAAATGAATTAAGAGGCATTGGTAAATAAAAACTTTAAAATATTTTGAAATGAAAATTTCTAAGATTAATTCTGAAATGTTTAAATGATTTTTTCAAGACTGCAAAATTTCATGACCGATCTCACAAGCAATGTCCCTCTAATTTGACGAAGCTACGATTCCAATCTTGCAAGGGGATTTAAAGGTTTAAATGTCACTCATGAATGGCTGAGGCAAGTGACAATGACACTGCCCTAGCAAGCAGGGCAATGAACTAGAGACTGACCATATATACGTATGATCAGTGCCCAAGGCCTCTCTCTACCCAACCTAAGACCAGGGAGTGCCAGGCAATGGCTGCTGATGACTCACCCGGTAAACCTGCAGCCTCCACAAAACCTCACAAGGATGGTGTGGCTGCACACACTGCAAGACACTATCGAGCTTGAGCAGGACTCCTCCATTGCGCCATCACAATCCGACATAGAATTTATACACACACACACACACACACACACACTGCTAGAAACAAATCCAAGTGGTACAACATGCGTTTGTAGCACCTAAGTGAGGTAACTCAACTGAAGAGGAAACCTCTCACCTGGGCCTATCAAATATGACCATGATGGCCTTCTAGCTCACTGGCCAGGGATCTTCTCTTATTAGAAGTATTATTCTATGCTCACTAGGTATGCATAAACTAATCGTTTGCTTGGGTTGAGAGTGTCAGTTAAGAGTTAACGAGTCTACTCTGCATCTTTAGTATTAGTTCTTGTATACCACATTAACCACAAAAATGGGTTTTGGAAAAGGAAAAAATTATTTTTAGAGAGGTGATGAATCTCTGGTATCAGTTGTTGTATACCACATTAACACCAAAAATGGGTTTTGGAGAGGTGATGAATCTATGGTATCAGTTTTTGTATACCACATTAATACCAAAACTGGGTTTTAGAGAAGGAAAAACCTATTTTTGGCGAGGTGATGTCGGGTCTCCAAGACCCCACTCCTCCCTAACCTTAACCCTTTTACCCCCAAAGGACGTACTGGTACGTTTCACAAAAGCCATCCCTTTACCCCCCATGGACGTACCGTTACGTCCTTGCAAAAAATGCTTTAAAAAAATTTTTTTTTCATATTTTTGATAATTATTTGAACAAATTCAGGCATTTTCCAAGAGAATGAGACCAACCTGACCTCTCTGTGACAAAAATTAAGGCTGTTAGAGCAATTTAAAAAAAATATACTGCAAAATGTGCTGGGAAAAAATAATCCCTTGGGGGTTAAGGGTTGGAAATTTCCAAATAGCCTGGGGGTAAAAGCCTTATTTCGAATAATGAAGATGGTAGTCGAGCGCAAACTAGTAACCAGTCTGATGCTCACCAGGCAGGAACGTTTCCAACAGGCCACCATTCTTCAAGAACGTCATCTCTTATCCAAAGCTGACTAAATTGTGAGGCTTACTTGCCTCCTTAGAATATCTTCAGTAGATTTGAAAAGTGCACTGATCTTAGTTTCAATTCCCTTTATGAGCAGCGCCTTTTCTTATGACAAGTGTGACCTCGCTGCTCCAACATTTACTCTGCAAAGAAGTAATTTCTGCAATCCCAATTCCACTGTAAAAACTTTTTTCGTGTTATCTGAAGATTAATTGGAGCCCAGTTTGCCTTCAATTTTTAGATGCTACCTACATATCTATTAAATGTGTACACACACGTGTATATATATATATATATATATATATATATATATATATATATATATATATATACATATATATATATATATATATATATATATATATATATATATATATATATATATATATATATATATATATATATACCATAAAATACAAATTTTCCGTGAATATGTGAATAGAAAAATTCCCGAAAAGGGATATTCATTTTTAGATTTCGAAGAGAGAATATTCCTTTCTCTTCGAAACAGTTTTTGTGTTCTGAAGAGTAAGAGCTAGTTCTTTCGAAAGCTAAAAACATATGTCCTTTCTCATGAATGTGGATTTCCCTTACTCACATACACGCACACAGATACACATACACACACATATATGTATATATATATATATATATATATATATATATATATATATATATATATATATATAAACATACATTCATTTGTATCTCTAAATTCTTATTTTCCCTTACCAAATAAAATAAAGATTTTTACCTTTTGGTAAACCTATGACCAAAAGCTTTCCCCTAATGATTGTTATTTCCACCTTTAAAATATAATCATGCAATGTACATCACACATTCCTTTGCAATACAAATAACCACATAAAATTATAAGCAAGAATATAGCAAATATATCCTGAATAATAGCAAACCTTTAAAACTCGAAGGACTAAGAATAATTCAAAGATTTTGTGCCTGTCCACGACCATGCATTGCGGAAATGCCTGCTGTTAGGCCTAAATTGATAAGATACATCCCTATTAAGTGCCTTGAGGAGATTAGATATGAACTTCTGATAACAAATAGGCCTAAAATTCTAGGTATATAAGAGAGCCTGGAAGCGAGCATGAGACACGGGACCATCACCACACAATGAAAGCATTTGTCTTCATAGCTCTGGTGGCCTCTGCCGCTGGCTGGCCAAGTTCCAACTCGGGTAGCCTTACTGGTTTCCAGGGAGATGCTTCTGGTAAGTAACAATTATCTTTAAAAATCTGTATTTTACTGTAATTTAGCAAGAGTTATTTCCTATTTTAGAGAAAACTGTACTAAGCCCACTCCACTGTCTATCAAAGTTGCATTGCAGATATATCGAGACTGTATAGTAGATTGTTGGTGCAAACATATATTGACACTATCATATTTCATGATTAATTTGAAACATACGTACTATATTCGAGTTATGATAATCAGGAGTAAGTAGGTAAACATATATTAAAACTAATCCATGTTATATTAAAGTTGAAATGACTAACCTGACAATAGATGATGGTGTTCATATACTCAAATGAGCACAAGAAGAGTTCATTAATAACTCAAAAACGAAATATGTGCGCTAAAAGGATCTAATGACCTCATAAATCTATAATATACCTGTAGGGGCTGCGCACATTTTACTACTGATGGAAAGGCAGCACAAAGACTGTTTGAGGATCTTATAAAACTGTATTACAACTCTTTCTTGCAATTTTATGTTTCAAACAGAAAAACAACACTGATTTCTTAACCAATAAATACAACTCTAATAGATATCTGTAAATGAGTGAAACTATCTCTGCATTAACTTTCAATAAAAGTATATATCTGTAATTGGGCAAAACTATCTCTGCATTAAATCATTCCTGTATTAACTTTCAATAAAAGCATATCTACAAAGTGTAAAAAATGACGTATATGACATATGAATATCACTTCATTTTAAACATTTGATTTTTCTGTGCAGGTGTTTCCACAGCAAAGAAGCAACAGGATATAAATCACCTGTTATGGAAGGTATATGAGCCCCTGAAATATGATGACCTGAAGAGTATTGCAGCATCTTTTAAGCCAGAGGCTGACGGATCCATCTACAAAGATGCAGGCGTGGCTGCTCGTCACTTGGTCAAGGAACTCAAAGAGAACATGCTTCTTGAGCAACACCATTGGTTCTCACTCTTTAATGATCGCCACCGGGAGGAAGCTCTCAAACTGTTTGATGTCTTCATGAACTGCAAGACATGGGACTGTTTGGTAAACAACGCTGCATACTGGCATGAATACGTTAATGAGGGCGAATATGTCTATGCTTTGTACACTGCTGTTATTCATTCTGAATTAGGCAAAGGGGTTATCTTGCCTCCTCTCTATGAAGTTACTCCTCATATGTTCACAAACAGTGAAGTCATCCAGAAAGCTTACACTGCTAAGATGAAAAATACCCCAGGTAAATTTGAGATGAAATTCACTGGTACCAAAAAGAACAAGGAGCAACGTATTGCCTATTTTGGAGAAGATATTGGCATGAATGTGCATCATGTTACATGGCACATGGATTACCCTTTCTGGTGGAAAGACTCTTATGGACATCATTTGGATCGTAAGGGAGAACTCTTCTTCTGGGTTCATCATCAACTTACAGTTCGTTTTGATGCTGAACGTCTCTCCAACTGGCTTGATGTAGTTGATGAACTTCATTGGGAAAGCCCAATTGCCGAAGGATTTTCCCCAGAAACCATCTACAAGTATGGAGGAGAATTCCCAGCCCGTCCAGATAATGTTGAATTTCAAGACGTTGACGGCGTAGCAAGAGTTCATGACATGATCATCACTGAAACACGTGTTCGTGATGCTATTGCCCTTGGATATATCACAGACAAAGAAGGAAATATCATTGACATCATGAATGATGAAGGTATTGACAAACTTGGAGATATCATTGAATCTTCTCTATATAGCCCTAATGTCCAGTATTATGGTCAGCTGCACAATCTTGCTCACATTATGCTTGGTCGCCAAAGTGATCCTCAAGGCAAGTATAACAGACCCCCGGGAGTAATGGAACATTTTGAAACTGCCACCAGAGATCCAAGTTTCTTCCGTCTTCATAAGTATATGGATAACATCTTCAAAGAGCACAAAGATTTACTTCCTCCATATACAAAGGAAGACCTTGATTTTGCTGGTGTCTCAGTTGAAAATATTGGCATTGAGGGAGAGCTAAAAACATACTTTGAAGATTATGAATTTGACCTCCGTAATGCTGTAGATAGTGCCAATGGTATTGAAGATGTTGAACTGAAAGCAAATGTGCATAGATTGAATCATAAGAAATTCTCATTTGTTGCTGATGTTAATAACAACAATGGGGCTGAAGTTCTGGCCACTTTCCGTATCTTCTTGTGCCCGCAGTATGATAACAACTTGCAGGAATACACATTAAACAATGGCCACTGGCAGTGTATTGAAATGGACAAGTTCTGGAAAAAGTGTAAGTATTAAATATTTGTCTTGCATATTTACCCTTAATTAAATTTCTGGAATTTACTTGTTTTCTTTTGAATACAATAATCTACAACTAAGTAAGACCTACGTAGACAGCCAATTGTATATCTTATATTTCAACTAATCAATACTGAAATTAAATATATGATGAAAATTCAAAACTATTAGATTGTTACTTAGTAAAATCTCTACCCAATGCTGTGATTCTCTGTCTTATAGAGCCGTTAAAATTCCATAATTTACAATGTGTGGTTTACTTTCTATTACTTAGTGTCCCCCGGAGGTAACCATGTTGTCCGCAAATCAACCGACTCCTCGGTCACTGTTCCCGACATTCCTCCTTTCCAAACGTTGATTGAAGCTGCTGACCAGGCTGTGGCGGGTAATGGAATGCTCAACTTACCCGGACAAGGACGCTCCTGTGGTATCCCCAATAGGATGCTTC
>NC_090755.1:63504755-63507255 GCF_036898095.1 Palaemon carinicauda
ATATATATATCTGTGTGTCCATGAATATATCTATATACACTGTATACACATATACACACACACATATATATATATATAGTGTATATACTAAGTGTGTGTGTATACACGGTATATAAACATTCACTCATTGAGATGTTACCTCAAAAAGACTACAAGTTAATTTTGGATTAATTGATTGATTTGCTACTTATTGATACCTGGAAATCAAGGGCTTTACACTCTATTGATTAGTGAGATATTAAAACCATAAAGCCCACGAACTGATTGATTTATTGTTTACTGGAGCAAAGAAACATATGAGTTATCAATCAATTGATTGACTAAATGATAAATCGGACTAGATTTATAATGACATATGATCTAAAGTTGGGCATTCAGATGCCCTTCAGGGTCATCTTGCAATGAAGAGGCGCTTCGTGGTCATCTTGCAAGGAAGAGACACTTAAGGGTCATCTTGCAATGAAGAGGCGCTTCGGGGTCATCTTGCAAGGAAGAGACACTTAAGGGTCATCTTGCAATGAAGAGGCGCTTCGTGGTCATCTTGCAAGGAAGAGACACTTAAGGGTCATCGTGCAATGAAGAGGCGCTTCGGGGTCATCTTGCAAGGAAAAGGCCCTTAAGGGTCATCTTGCAATGAAGAGGCCCTTCGGGTTCATCTTGCAAGGAGGAGGCCCTTCAGAGTCACCTTGCAATGAAGAGGCCCTTCAGGTTCATCTTGCAAGGAGGAGGCCCTTCAGAGTCACCTTGCAATGAAGAGGCCCTTCGGGTTCATCTTGCAAGGAGGAGGGCCTTCAGAGTCACCTTGCAATGAAGAGGCCCTTCGGGTTTATCTTGCAAGGAGGAGGCCCTTCAGAGTCACCTTGCAATGAAGAGGAAGCCCTTAAGGGTCATATTGAAATGAAGAGGCCCTTCGAGATCATCTTGCAAGGAGGAGGCCCTTCAGGGTCATCTTTCAATGAAAAGGAAGCCCTTAAGGGTCATATTGAAATGAAGAGGCCCTTCGAGATCATCTTGCAAGGAGAGGGCCCTTCAGGGTCATCTTTCAATGAAAAGGAAGCCCTTACGGGTCATATTGCAATGAAGAGGCCCTTCGAGATCATCTTGCAAGGAGAAGGCCCTTCAGGGTCATCTTTCAATGAAAAGGAAGCCCTTAAGGGTCATATTGCAATGAAGAGGCCCTTCGAGATCATCTTGCAAGGAGAGGGCCCTTCAGGATCATCTTTCAATGAAAAGGAAGCCCTTACGGGTCATATTGCAATGAAGAGGCCCTTCGAGATCATCTTGCAAGGAGAAGGCCCTTCAGGGTCATCTTTCAATGAAAAGAAAGCCTTTAAGGATCATATTGCAATGAAGAGGCCCTTTGAGATCATCTTGCAAGGAGAAGGCCCTTCAGGGTCATCTTTCAATGAAAAGGAAGCCCTTACGGGTCATATTGCAATGAAGAGGCCCTTCGAGATCATCTTGAAAAAGGAGAATGCCCTTCAGGGTCATCTTTCAATGAAAAGGAAGCCCTTAAGGGTCATATTGCAATGAAGAGGCACTTCGAGATCATCTTGCAAGGAGGAGGCCCTGCAGGGTCATCTTGCAATGAAGAAAAGGCACTTAAGAGTCATCTTACAATGAAGAGGCCCTTCAGGGTCATCTTGCAATGAAGAGGCCCTTCGGGTTAATCTTACAGGGATGAGGCCATTCAGAGTCACCTTGCTATGAAGAGGCCCTTCGGGTTCATCTTGCAAGGAGGAGGCCCTTCAGAGTTACCTTGCAATGAAGAGGAAGCCCTTAAGGGTCATATTGAAATGAAGAGGCCCTTCGAGATCATCTTGCAAGGAGGCGGCCCTTCAGGGTCATCTTTCAATGAAAAGGAAGCCCGTAAGGGTCATATTGCAATGAAGAGGCCCTTCGAGATCACCTTGCAAGGAGGAGGCCCTTCAGGGTCGTCTTGCAATAAAGAAAATGCCCTTAAGGGTTATCCTGTAATAAAGAGGCCCTTCGGGATCATCTTGTAAGGAGGACACCATTCAGGGTCGTCTTGCAATGAAGAGGAGGACATTAAAGGTCATCTTGCAATGAAGAGGCCCTTCGAGGTCATCTTGCAAGGAGGAAGCCCTTCAGGGTCATCTTGCAATGAATAAAATGCCCTTAAGGGTTATCTTGTAATAAAGAGGCCCTTCGGGTTCATCTTGTAAGGAGGACACCATTCAGGGTCATCTTGCAATGAAGAGGCGCTTCGGGGTCATCTTGCAAGGAAAAGGCCCTAAAGGGTCATCTTGCAAGGAAAAGGCCCTTAAGGGTCATCTTGCAATGAAGAGGCCCTTCGGGTTCATCTTGCAAGGAGGAGGCCCTTCAGAGTCACCTTGCAATGAAGAGGCCCTTAGGGTTTATCTTGCAAGGAGGAGGCCCTTCAGAGTCACCTTGCAATTAAGAGGAAGCCCTTAAGGGTCATATTGAAATGAAGAGGCCCTTCGAGATCATCTTGCAAGGAGAAGGCCCTTCAGGGTCA
>NC_090755.1:63517255-63654755 GCF_036898095.1 Palaemon carinicauda
TACGTTTGGCAATGCCGCTCAGCGTAACAGGAATATATATATATATATATATATATATATATATATATATATATATATATATATATATATATATATACACACACACACACACACACACACACACACACATATATATATATATATATATATATATATATATATATATATATATATATATATATATATATATATATATATATATATATAATCATCACCATGATCTATTACTGCATTACAGTACACTGCAGAACACAGGCCTCAGATACATAGAAGGGCATGTCTGAGTGTGTGAGAGTTCTCTTATTCCATCGACCTTTGACTATCAAACGCAAAACATTTCAGAGCCGGTAAATGAGAAGCTAAAAAGATAAACAATTATCTGATTACCACTTCAAAGTGGGAGACGACTGACGAGACAGTGCTCTTATCGCTTGCACTTGACAACCACCACAAACAACTTGTATAAAACTGTAGTAATTGCATGTAAAATAAAATTCTCCAAGGACAGTTCACATAATGTAAAGTACTTTTGGACATTATTTTTAACTAAATATTGTTATTTCTAATAGTTCTCTGAAGACTTTAAAATACTTCTATTAGGAACATCAAAAGGTGTTTTGCCGAGTCAGGCATTCTTTCGTGAACTCTTAACTTTTGCATTCATATCATGGAAACTATATTTCCTAGGTCATCAGAAAGTACAGATAACACATAATTAAATCACTAACGAGCAGTGAATTTCTGATGATTTGACAGTTTTATGAATGAAAGAGAAAGTACATATATAAATAAAAAAAATAAGTAAACTGGTTTCTCACTGGTTCGATTATTATAGGTCCTATGTATGGCCTTAAACATAAGTTTTTTTCAAGCAGTAAATATAACATTTGATAAAACTCTAAAGCAGTATTTAAGGTATATAAGTATATCAATTTCGAACATATGCAGGTTCGACAACAGAATGACTAACGTTTGAAATAACACAGACTATTATAAAAAGCCCAATAAATATTTCCTTTATATCCCAACATAACTCACATTAGATGAACGACTTCCATTATAAAATATTTAAAATTTGATATCGAAATTACATTTTTTTTTCTTTTTTCTTTTTTTGTAGGAAATTAGTTCACTTCAAATCTGCATGCAAAGTTTCTTGATGTTAGAATTTGCTTCCAATACCAAATGCACTGAACAAAGCAACAAAAATTTAGTGCACCATGTGATATGAATCCATTACTGTTTGCAAATAAGAAAATAGGTATATAGTAAATAGAACAAAGCTATGTCCCTCAAAAAAAAAAAATAAAAAAGTAAAAAAAAGTAAAAAAAATAAAATAAAATGTATATATATATATATATATATATATATATATATATATATATATATATATATATATATATATATATATATATATATATATATATATATATATATATTCAATAAGATTAATGGAAATAATAAAACGGTTTTCAATGTACTCGGAAATGTTACGATATATTTGAAGTAAATAGAAAGTATATCGTAAGTATATCATAATCAAGGACCATAGGTGAAAACACTTAATAAACATCCCAATAATAGGGGGTGTTAAACGTTCTCCCTTTCACCCCTAACAAAAAAAAAATCAACGCAGCTCCAGGCTGCAAAAGCAGATTCCATCGATTAAATCAACAAATGGCCAAACTAATTATGAAGTTCTTTGATAAATAATATAATAGAATCTTTTTTTCTGAGGAGTGCCGATACAAAGCATTAGCCATTTCACTATGATTGACAGATTGATTGATTGATTTAAAGTTTTCAGGCATCCTGACAACTAAGGTCATTGACACCGTTATCATTAATTTTATATGAAAATTAAAAGAATATTCAATTAAAACCATAAAAGTTGAATGTCACTATAGAAGTTAAATAGTTTTCAGAAGACCTGCTTCTGAAATAAATCTAAAATTGCCGCTCGCATAGTAGGACACATCATGTCCAAGAATCTTGGCAAGGATGACCCTGCCACTCTCACCTCAAGCCTCAAATAGATATTTATTTCTTAAGTTATTATAATTGGGGCATTCGGTCAACAAATACCTCACTGTTAAAGGCACTAAACAGTCGTCGCAATACAGTTGGTGTTGGCCCTTCAGAAGAAACTCGTGTGTCAACCGATTGTGACCAATCTCCCATTTTCGGGGCATCATGTCATACCTCCAAGGAGATATGACATTTGATACTCCTCTCATTTTATTGTCATCTAGATTATTCCAGTGCTGTTACCATTTATTACAAAACAATTTCTTGATATTAGGTAGGCAATCATTACAGGGAATGGGATATCTTAGTAGCAACTCGGATACAGCATTCTTCGCCAGTAAATCTGCCTTCCCATTCCCAGACACATCTACATGTGCTGAAACCCAACAAAAGGGAACCATTATACCTCTCCTTCCAACAACAAAAAGTCATTCTAAAACCTTTAAAACTAGAGGGTTACGAGAATTAAAAAATTCTAAAGCTTGAAGGACACTCCTTGCATCACTAAAAATATTAAAATTACCCTCCTTCTCCAACGCTATTTTCTCAATAGCGGTTAATATGCCATACAGTTCGGCAGAATATAAAAAAAAAAAAAAAAAAAAAAAAAAAAAAAAAAAAAACACACAGAGCCATTCATTTCTAAATCATTTAGTTCCTGTCCAAAAAAAAAAAAAAAAAAAAAAAAAAAAAAAAAAAAAAGAAAATAAGTCTTCTTATTGCTGATTGACTTTACAGCTTTCATACGTTTGCCTGTATTTTCCATCATAATTTCATAAAAGAGGCATTTGGAAAAATTGGCTTAAATAAATGGCCACCAACATCCATCCGTTACCAACTTTACAGAGTTCTCCAAGGATATGAGGAGAATTGTTACGAGCTCCAAAATTCTTCCTCATGCTATGAGCTTCTCCACCAATTCCATAATATAACTGTTATTAGATCAAGTAACTCTACTCAATGAAAATTCACTCATGCATTGAGCGCCAATAACCCATAACAGCATTTATGAATGAAATCTACGGTATTCCAATACCAGAGACTGGTTGAATCTACGCACTGTGTTTACCACAACCCCTAAGAATAAAGGAAACATTCATTCTTAATCTTTGCAACAAGTAGCAAAAGGGTCGATTTCTTACTATAGTCCATTTCTTTTTGCGATGCATATTTGCACCGACTCGCGGCGGTGCCCTTTTAGCTCGGAAAAGTTTCCACATCGCTGATTGGTTGGACAAGATAATTCTAACCAATCAGCGATCCGGAAACTTTTCCGAGATAAAAGGGCACCGCCGCGAGTCGGTGCAAATATGCATCGCTAAAAGAAATGGACTATAGTTTATGCAACATTTACGTCTATCGTGGTCTAGCCTTGTGTCTAATGGTCGAAATACATTACATATCAAAAAATATATAGACTCGCTTCGCAGGTTTACATAAAATTGGGATTTATATCTTGCTGATTATAAACACCAAATATAACACGATATAAACCAATCATATAAATTCAAAATTACCTACCTTATTAAATGGTGACATTACATACAATATAAATCCATTACAATTCAGAATAACCTATCACATTAATTGGAGACATTAAATACAATATAAATCCATCAGATAAATTCAGAATTACCTACCTCATTAATTGGTGACATTACAGCCAAAAAGCAAGTTATATACATGAAATATACATACAAAATACAACATATCTACAAAAAAACGGGAATCATTACAAAATTTCGAAACATGGAACTACAATATCTATTAAACACTAAAGCAGAACTTAAGGCATTGCACAACCTTATTTCAATATATATATATATATATATATATATATATATATATATATATATATATATATATAAACACGTAAATTCCTACAACTACCATGAAGATTTACATCAAATCCTAATATTAGGCTACACAGGGTTTCAAGGCTGCTGATACATAATGCATTAAAAATTCCACCTTATAAAAGAAATATGAACACCTGGCCCTCCCCTGGTTACCTCATATTACAGCAAAATTTCAAAATCGTCCCTAAACAACTTCTCTTATTACACTAATTAATATACCAAATATACCTTTAATTCTATGCTATAAATCTCTCCACGTTTACATTCAGCACGAGAGTATGTATATCTGCAATCCACAACAAAATCATGCTATCAACAAGTTTAGTTGCTTGAGAGAACAGCAAGATCACCAAAATTAGACCCTCCACTATTTTCATCTTTTTTCTTCTGAATATGTGATTTTAACGCTCATTAAACCCCACCTTATACTCCTATCGTCCTCCACGTTGTTACAATACTGCATTGGTTCTAGCATGCCCTAAAATGCAACTCTTAATACATTTTGTCTATGAAATTGTCCTTTTTCATCCGTAATACCACCTTGCATCGTCTTTCAAAACGTGCAGTTTGCTTACATTTTAATAATTCAACAACTACACTATACAAAATGTCCCTAAACAAAATTTTAGTAGTTAAATAATTACAAAATTAAAAGTTATCTATATGTTAATCTTCGTTTTTCTTCACCGAGTCATACCATCAGTTTCGCAATTCTTCCTATAGTAATACTGTAATCTCCTACAAGCTTATAATTAATCTTTACTAGATAATTCTACTTCGCAGTTGAAAAATGGTGCCCTTGAAATTAAAATTTATCTCTTGTTTACTCTCACTTTTTGGCCTAAAATGACTCAATCAAAACCCCTGATGAAGTGGAAACTCAAAGGTGTTATTTCTGTATGCTTTATCTTTTCCTTCGTCAGCCTTTCAGTATCAGCATTTGTCCCGTTCCCTTCTCTCAATAAGACTGATAAGCCACTTACCTTTCAGCATGTTCTGCAAAAAGAATAAAAAAAAATTTATATGAATGAAATACATTAATTCATTCATAAACACAAAAAACTATATCTAAAATTCAATTTATAAAAATCTTTAGGTCAAATCATACAGCAAAGTTTAATTATTCTATTAAATCGTTATCCATTAACATTAACGCTTGACAAATGAGTAATTATGATAAAATAACTGACATATAGATTAATCATAACTAAAAGGCTTATTTTCTGAAAGTAACTAAACAATTTCATAATTAATCAAAATAAATGTATAAATTAAGGCATTACACCACAATATTATGCCTGTCACCACAAGTGATTTATAACAATCATAAGATATCAGTAGATAAAAAAGGAAGATGCACGCATTTTTAACTAAAAGAAAACTAGACCAGGTAGTCATTTGCTGAATATCTTTACTGCATAGTTCCTTCCTTCAACTTGTAATTTCCCAAGATCAAAATAATCTACCTTATTCTATGACAAGTCATTACCTAAGTTATCTTCCTAAAAGCAGAAAACTCTGTTTTACTACCTCATTATAACGGTCAGATACTATGTGAAGATGAGGAAAAACAGATAGCATGTAAGGGAGTTGTGCTAAAAATATTCTTCGGAGTGTGTCCTTTGGATGTTTTGATGCTATAATTCGTATGGCCACCACACATAAAGGATGGACTTAGATAATTAAAGGATAGAACTCGCCATGCCTGCTGAAAGTATCAAATGCAGATATTCCTGGTGGTTGATTCAATAGTGAAACCTCCAGATATGAATGTTTCGGTATACGAAAAACTCATTCTAAAAAACGACATACGAAGATTTATTTGCTTCATATTACGAAAAAAAAATACTCAGGGTATGAAACGAAATTTGCACGACCGCTGAAAATTTAAAAATTTGCACTCCACGTTTGTTCAACCTTCAACTCGCCACTATCGTCCTACTATCCTATTGGTCCGCATCTTTCCCATCATGCATATGCCAGCATTCCTCAACCCTTTTATTCCAGCATTAACTATCATTCAGATTGAATTCGTGTTGGTAATTTCAATTTTGTACTTAATAGTTTTCAGGTTGCTTTATTCAACCAGTAATTCTATAGCCATGGGTCCAAAGAATTTTGCTGATGTTCAAGGAAAGAAGAGGAGGAGACTTTCTAGGAAGACTAAGCTAGAGATAATCAAGAAGTACGAGGGTGGCATGTGGTTGAGTGTGATTACTGAGTATGGCTGAAATCCGTTGACAATAGTCACTATTTTTAAGCAGAACAAAGCCATCAAAGCAACAACACCTAAGGGTGTGACTGTCTTTTCTAGTAAGGAAAAGGAAATCACAGGAGACACGATCACCAAGACGGTAATCTGTCACTAGGCCAGCGCCATTTCTGGTGATCTCGTGAATGGTCAAGCTGAAGACAACGCAGGAGAAGGGCCATTGCAGCAGGCAACCTCAGAGATCAAGGCTTCACAAGGCGGTTTGAAAAATTAAAGAGTTCATTCGGTGGTGCGGCATGGGGAGGCTGCCAGCTCGGACGCGAAAGAGGCCAAATCTTTTGTTAAAAAAGTCGACAAGTTGACTCTCCAGGAAGGCTACATTACCCAGCAAGTCTTCAACTGTGACAAATCTGGGCTCCTTTGGAGAAAAAACTGCCTCTTCAGACCTATATCACGGTGGAAGAGAAGAAGCTGCCCAAGCGCAAGCCTATGAAAGACAGGCTTACCCTTGCACTCTGTGCCAATGCCAGTGGGGATTGTGAAGTTAAGTCCCTACTGGGGTATCATTCAGAGAAGCCTCGAGCCTTCAGGTCCCACAAAGTAATAAAGGCAGAATTTTCAGGTGATGTGGAGGGCTAATGCAAAAGCCTGGGTAACGAGATAGTTTTTTGTAGACTGGGTAAACCCCTGTTTTGGTCCGACTGTTAAATAATTATCTGGAAGACAACCACCTCCCTCTGATATATCTGCTGGTGTTCGACAACGGCCCTGCTCATCAACCTAGCCTCAAGGATATCCTCTTAGAACATTCCTTTATCAAGGTTCTCTTCCTTCCACCTAACACCACCCCTCTCCTCCATCCCATGGATCAGCAAATGATTTCGAATTTCAAGAAGCTCTATACGAAACATCTCTTCAAAAAATGTTTCAAAATCAGGGGATGGAATTGATGCAGAGAAAGTAGCATCATCTGCATATGCAACAAGCTTGTTTTCTAGGCCAAACCACATGTCATGTGTATGTAGTATGAAAAGTAATGTGCCAAGAACACTACCCTGTGGAACACCAGGTATCACATTCCTATACTCACTATGGTGCTCATCAACAACAACTCTTTGAGATCTATTACTTAAAATATCAATAATAATAAGAAACGACCCACCCATTCCCAACTGTTTGAATTTGAAAACAAGGGCCTCATGATTAACACGGTCAAAGGCAGCATTAAATCAAGGCCAATCATACCAACTTCCTGACCATAATCAAGGGATTTCTGTACAGCATTGGAGATTGTAAGAAGGGCATCACATGCTCCAAGGCTTTTACGAAAACCAAATTGAAAACTAGGGAATAGATGATTACCTTCAGCAAACTTATTAAGACGTTTTGCCAGAAGACGTTCAAAAACTTTAGCTAACATGGGAGTTATGGAAATTGGGAGGTAATCAGTTGGACTTGAGCTACCACAAACACATTTACATAGAGGAGTAACATTACCAATTCTCCAACAAGTGCTAAAAGCTCCTTTTCTTGCTAACTTGAGCAAAATAACAGTTAACTTTGGAGCTAAGAAATCTGCAGTCTATATAAAAAACAAAGGAAAAATACCATTTGGGTCTACACCTCCATAAGCATCAAGGTCCATCAATAGAGCTTTAATTTCATGAAATCGAAAAGATAAACTAGTTAGTTTAGCCTCAGGAAAACAGGAATGAGGAAGTTCAAGTTTTTCATTACTCTGTTTATTGTCAAAAACATCAGCCAAAAGGGTTGCCTTTTCCTTTGGACAGTGAGTGACAGAGCCATCTGGTTTAAGTAAAGGAGGAACTGTTGCATCTACACCAAAAAGTGCAGATTTAAGGGTAGACCACCATTTATGTTCCTGAATTGTACAAGAAAGGGTGTCTTTTATGGTTAAATTGTATTTCTTTTCAGTTGAGGCATAAACTCTCTGAGCAAAAGCTCTAAGCTGAGTACGGTCATCAGTTACCACAACAGAGACTATGTGGAGCCAGCAGTGGGGAACTAACTTCTTGAGGGATGTTAGATACCCCAGTCATTTTGCCACTGGTGCTAATAATTTGCCTCTCGAGAGAAAGCTCTACTGGTACTTGATCCCCTAACGGAAAGACCTTGCCTAGTATGGTCTTGACAAAAGGTGGAACAGTCTGAGGATGGTCGGTCTGTGAAGGGGAGGCTATCTGCTATTCCTCTTCGCAAAGGCAAGCGTTGGCAAGGCGAGTACTGGGACCATGTTCTCATGAGGTGAAAGCTAGGAAAAAGACACTTTTCAGTTCTTAAAGGTAATTGCTACCTGTGTGCAATTGTGATGGGTGTGTCCATGATTGTGGGGCAAAACTGATAGAGCACGCTCCTTCTAGTTTGTCCAATCGCAAGATGCGAGCTGGAACTGCGCACTGCACGCTTTTCCCAGTTCTCAAAGTCAACAGGTCCACCCGTGTTTGCCTTTCTCAGCTTGCCTAGGTACCTCAATGTAGAACTCGTCTTTATACCGGACCGTGCTTCTCGTGTGTGTGGGTCTTGATGGAAAGACTCGCCCAAGATAGCATTCCTTGTAGCAGAAGTGAGGTACCTTTCTTAGTCAGGCAGACGAGCTTGTCTCCCCACCTTGCTCGGTGAATGGGTGCACAACACCGTGTAAGATTTCCTTGCAAAACTAGAGTCTGTGTTAATGCCTGAGTAAGATGGACCATGGTATTTTCCTAGAAAATGTATCCCGCAGCAGTCTATTAGGAAAGGTTATGCGCTCCTCCAGGAGGAAGTATTCATTCAAAACAGGTTAACTACGGGAGACAGGTTGTACCAGCGCCTGTGAGGAAAAATTCCCCCCTATCATCCGAAGATGGGAAGGGCTCTGGACTACCTGGTCAACCAATACCCAGTAGGATGTCAACAATACCTCGGGATTGTGCCTATTGCCCCTACCCTAAAGGTTAGCAAGTTCCATCGAGTGGAACAAGCGACCTTGACCTTCCAGCACTAAGTCAATTCTCTTCTGTTCCTCCCGAGATTGCGTAGCAAGTAACATCTCAAGTTGATGTCAAGACGTGCAACAGGTTGCACACACCTGCTATGAAGGGGGGGGGGGGTTGTAATTCTTCGTTTCCGATCGGTAAAACTGGAATAAGTTTTGAATTTTCCCTTTCAGGAAACAGATTCGCTTATGTGAAGTTTCTAGTCACAGTATTTTCTAAAACTAAGACCTCCAATCGGAAGTTAGGATGGAACTGACTGGGATGAAGGGAAACTACATTTCTGGTATGTCTGGTTACGGGAAGGAAGAAGAGTAATGCATAACCTGGTTTCCCGTAAGGAATATAGCCATCAACAATAATGATTTATAAGAACAGAGTTCTAACAGTAAGATGGTCTATAATCCTCGTCGGCAGAAATATTACTTGCCCGCATATGCGCATGTCTGTCTGCGGCCGGGTATGCGCAACCTCTTTGCCTTCGTGCAAATGTTTGACAACGAGTCTGAACCTGCTGCAGGAATAGTGTATGTGTGATGAATCGCAACATTATTGCTAAGGGGATTTGATTGTCAACTAAGCTGTAGTATTTTTTTTCACAAAAATAACACATACAGCTAGTGTAGCGATTATACTTCCGTTGTTTGCCTTCCTGTCTTGTGAGCGAGGCTTGCTAACGTTCATATATGTAATGAAAAGCTGACAACATTCATCTGGCCATTTTGTGTACAGAGCTTGCTATCGTTGGTAAACGTAAGCAGAAGCTAACAATTTTTCCTTGGGACTGAAGGCTTGAAATAATTACCTTGTAAGGGTATATACAGTATATCATAAGCCTGTTGTGCTAGTGCTCCGAAAAGCTATCCATTTCATCGGGCAACAAAGCCCAAGAAAATAACCCAGAAAGATTATATTTCCCGAAACTCAGTGTCTAACAAGAACTTGTTGTGTCCAGTGACGCACGGATGCATGCGACTGACTCAAGCGATTAGTGGTAAACTGTATTTGTGGCAATAACCCTGAGGTTTTATCTTGGCAAGAGCGCATGTGCCACAGGAGTTCGTTTCAGCCTTTTATAGAGTTTTAATGAACGTCTATAGTAATGTAAAACTTCTTAGGGGTGAGAGATACCCATGCAAAAGCGATTTCTTGCATGAAGGGTTTGTTGTCCCAGAACGCAAGGAACACAAACACTAGGCAGGTTCGTAGAGGGTTGCCAGCGAACGCTCGCCAAACGATAGCAAGCGCTCACGAACGCTAGCGAGAATCAGTGAACGCCCTCTGATACTAGAAAACGTTGGTGAGCCTCTACAAAGCGCTGGCAATCACCCGTGAACGCCAGCGAGAATCCGTGAACAAGAATTATGAACTGCCAGCAATCTCCTTCCCAGCTAGACTCAATAGAATATGTTTCACAAACTCACCATGGGTACTAAGGCGAGGGGCTCGCAAAACCTCACCTTGGGCAAACCCATTACACTTACTTAGGCGAGGGTCTCGCACAAGGCAAGAATTCCCTCGCCTCTCCTCTTAGAACTCCTATCCCCCAAAAAGGGGGTGGTGAGTAGCTTTGTCATCCACTCGGAAGGGAACAAAAAAGGCTGTGCTGGACTTGAAGATCAGCTGTTTCTTCCTCGCTAAAGTTAGAAAATACAAGGCGCAGGTCCCGAAGAGTTTGGCCTCACAAAGCTCTAAGAGCTTTGTTGCTCCCAAGGACACGATGTGGCAATAACCCCAAAGAGTTAAGGCCTAAGAGACTCATCGATGGGGGTAGGAGGCGGCTGCAAGCGGCCAGCAGTCGTTACCATCAGCGGCAAATAACCCGGAAGGAAAATGCAACGAGACTCGGTACGGCGGCGGTGAGTAGGAACTGTAAGCAATCACCTAACTCAATCATCTACAAGTTCCGAAGAGCAAGGACAGGTATGGACGAATCCAAGTTCAGCCGTGAGTCCAATACCTTTGGGTGGGACCCTCGTGGAGGGGACCACTCTGTAGAAAATCTCTCCTCTCGCAAGCAAGAAAATCGATCAACACCTCTTCCTCCTGATGGTGCATAGCCTCGTGTACAAGGGAGCTGTCAATCAGAAGGGAGTGTTGTAGAAGATCTCTCCTCTTGCAAGAGAGGATTGATCAACTCCTCCCAAGGGTGCATCGCTCTGCGGAAAAGGGAGCTGCCACTCGGAAGGATGTTGCATCGTCCTTTCTCGGAAGGTCGGACTGCGCAACACTCGGAGGTGAACCTCCAGGTCGTACAGGTTGCATCTCCTCCCTTCGGGAACAGCCCCCTGTACAACCTCCGGGACAAAACCAAAACTCGTTCCCGAGACCTCGCGGTCCCATGACAAGTCACTCTGAGGAGTTCCTGTCAGCCACTACTCACGTCCGCCCGCTGAAGCAGGGTGAACGTTGGGTGAACAGCAGAGGTAGAGGCCATTTCCTACCTACCTTGCCTGGGGAACCCGTGTAAAGAAGGCAGCTCAAAAGGAAATCCATTAAGAGGCCAGTTACTTTTAATTGTAAAAGGTTAAAAGGGGCTGAGAGGAGAGAAAGACTAGGTCTTTACTCTAACGGGCCAAAATAAAAAGTGACGGTGAGTTGCTAGTGTTAGTGTGAGCCGGAGGGTTAACCTACCCTGCATCCCCCATCACTACTAGCGGTGGGTAGTTACACCCTGATAAAAAGCATATTGGCTGATTTCAGCTTCGCCGAAATAATACTCCTCAGTAAAGAGTGGAAGGCTTGTATTTTGCACAGGAACAAAAGGGATATCGATAAAATCTAGCATGGAGACGTGATGGTAGCGTGAGAGGAGGACTGTCAATGACGGCGACCAAAAGTAGTGATTCAGCCTCACAGAGGCATGAACATGCTACCTAACATGGAGTTAGCTGGTAATCATACATAATTGCCAGTTGTGCTTTTTTCTTTCTGGTCATAGCAAAATAACTTAGGAGTACAGTATTCCCTCATCTATCACTGATAATTGGTTCCAGGCCACCCTGTGGTCGGTGAATATCCCTAAAGTAGGACTGGCCTCCCTAGGAATTTCCTTAGATGTGTATGTGGGTACCAAAATGTTTAAAATATGTATATTTACACTTTTTATATATATTCTACTTGAGTCTACAGTATTCAATTATAAAAACCTAATAATTTTTTTTTCTCTCTCTCTCTCTCTCTCTCTCTCTCTCTCTCTCTCTCTCTCTCTCTCTCTCTCTCTCTCTCTCTCTCTCTCTCTCTCTCTCATGATACATATTATGGTTTTTTACACTCACCAATGACAGTAGTATCTTGAGACTTTACTCCAGTAATGACAACGACGATGATAATAACGACAACGAGGACAACGACAACAACAACGACAGACCTGTGCAGTTCGATGGATGTGATGATGAATGATGATGATAATGGTGTTACTGCACAGGTATAATGAGGCCTTTAAATCAGTTCGGGAAGCCCCTCATCGTCAGGTATTGGTGCTGGATTGTCAATATTTGCTTCTGAGAGAGGTGAAGAGGCTGGTGGTGACAGAGCAGAGGCTCCCACTCCACTTGTAGAGGCTTCAATTTTACTCAGTGCTCTTCTAATGGAGGCACTGCTGGTGTAGCTGGGGTTTTTACCTTTTTACCTTTGAGAATAACATGGTAATGGGTATTTGCTGGATATGTCAAGCCTGACACAACGTCGTAGTTACGCTAGTACTTTTTCAGGGTGAAACCTTCGTCGTCGTAAACTGCCGCAATGAGGTCCTCTATCCTGGAACAAGTGTAGATAGCCTTAAATGCATGAATGACACCTTGATCCATTGACTGAATTAGAGATGTGGTGTTAGGGGGCAGAAACTCGATCTGAACCCCATCATTTTGCAGGTCTGTTGCATGGCCTCCTGCACAGTCCATCAAGAGAAGGACCTGAAAAGGGAGGCCCTTCTGAGCTAGATACAGTTTCACCAGGGGAATGAAGCAATGGAGGAGCCATTTGAGGGCCAGGGCTTTTGTTATCCATGCCTTAGTGTTATGCATCCAATACACGGGGAGTAGAGCCTTATTTTTGTTTTTTAAGGCCCGTGGATTTTTTGCCTTATAAATAAGGCCTGGCTTAAGCATAAAGCCAGCAGCATTGTCACATATGATGAGAGTGACACGGTCCTTGTAGCCTAGCCTCTTCACTTCCTCCTTGAAGAGAAATGTACGAGAAGTCAACAAGCTGTTGGTTCCCCCTTACCCAGAATCAAAACAAGGGTAGGTGCCTAGACACTACAAGGGTACTGATGAAGCCATCCGCTTAAATGTAGTGCAGCCGAGTTGTGGTTGGCTTCCCAAACAGTCAGTTAGCGTGCTTTATACGGCCGCAGACCACTAATTCCTTACACCATTGATTTCTTAGGAAGGCCGCAAATTTCCCCAAGCACTAGTCCTTGCGAGTCATCATCAGCCAGCACAGCCATAAGAGTACATTGAGAGAAACAGAAGAATACTGTATTACATTTCCTGGGGGTAAGTGATACTTCTGCCTAAGTGATACTTCTGCCTCTTTCAAAATATTCCCTTACGAATTCCTCCAAAGGACCCAACCTAAGAGGAATCTGAGACACAGAAGGCCTTAAACTTGAAGAAGAGAAAAGGGAGCTATAGAACTTCTTTGGCATCAGTTTAGGTATTGTTAGGTCAGACACCAAAGGATCCCACTTAGACTTCTTTTTCTTCTTTGCAATCTAAACACACTGAAGAGGAGGCTATGCCCTACACTTGTCACGGGAAGATGACTATGAACAGTTATGCCCCTTGCAGAAGATACACAATTCATGGAAATCCATCTCTGGCTTGCTCATGCATTGGCAAATGTTACAACCATGTTTAAAGGTTTAAAGGCCGCTCATGAATGGCAGAGGCAAGAGAGAGTGACATTGCCTTATCAACCAGGACATTGCCCTAAGACTGACCATATTTACATATGATCAGCAATCAAGCCCTCTCTCCACCCAAGCTAGGACCAAGGAGGGCAAGGCAATGGCTACTGATGACTCAGCAGATAGACCTATAGGCTCCCCTAAACCCCATCCTTAGCTCACAAGAATGGTGAGGTTGCTGCGACCAAAGAAACTAACGAGTTTGAGAAGGACTCGAACCCCAGCCTGGCATTCACCAGCCACAAGAACTTCGTCTGGACTGAACTACAGTGGACATCAAAGTGAGGGTTCTTCCCCCTGCTATCAACAAAGTCTAATTCATTAAAAGTTTAAATAGTCATTTCAACTTTACTGAAGTCTCCTATTAAAGGATGATAGTTAGTATCTGAATAGGAACAAAATAACAAATTTGGAAATAATTTGTATTTCTCCTAACATACAAACCTGGAGCTATTTATAAGGTATTACTTTCGGCAACGCTGAAAACCAGCCAAGACAATTTTAGTGAGGGATAATTACCCCATCCGCTAGTTAGCAGGAGGGGGTTGGTGTAGACTGGCTACCCCGCTCACTCATAGCTGTCGGTTGAGTAACCACTTTTGCTTTCTGGCAGGACTTCTAGGGGGACAGGGTGGCAGGCCAATTTGTACAAATAGCTCCAGGTTTGTATGTTATGAAAAATACAAATTATTTCCAAATTTGTTATTTGTTCCGACACAGATATAAACCTTCACTATTTATAGGGTAACTTACTCTTAGGAGGGAGGAAATTCTACCAACTGGCCTTGATCATGACCTGGGGTTCCCTCTAATTGATCTTTGGTAACTCAATGATAGCGGCCTGCAGAAGCTTGAGTGAGAGAGACTCGTGGCTTGCCTTTACGTAGGAACTCGAGGATAAGCATGAGTTCTTAGACATATCCAATACCCTCCCTCACGAGGTATTGGTGACGTAACAAAGTATTCATTCATACTCAGGATGCACAAGGGAAATGAATCTTACCTGCAGAGGGGTGAGGTCAGCTATGCTTCGGTCTTGTGGAGCCGTTTCCCCAGGGGGGGGGGGGTAGAAGGCGGAAGAAGGGAGCCAGACATTCTTTTCATTCACCGCAGACTAACCCGGGTAACCTCAGCCCTCAACTCTCTGCTACTTGTCCATCAAGGAGCCTGAGGCATTAGATCACTTGTTGTGTGGCCACCACAGGACCAATGGAAAAGGTTTCCATGCTCCTGTGGGTTGCGTCTTTCAGGTAGTGGGCTGTGAAGGTCGTCTGACGCTTCCACACCCCCGCTTGCAATACCTGTGCCACAGAAAAATTCTTCTTGAATGCCAGAGACGTTGCAATGCCTCTGACGTATGAGCTCTGGTTCGGTTGGACAGAGGAGGGTCTGGATATAGAGTGTATTCGATTACTTTCTTTATCCAGGAGGAAATAGTATTCCTTGTGACCCTCCTCTTGACCTTCCCCGTGCTGACAAAAAGTTGTACATGGGGGGGGGGCAAGCTTTTGCTGTTCTTCTTAAGCAACACCTCACACTCCTTACTGGACATAGTAACAGTTGGTATGGATCTTCAGCCACCCGTTGAGATACTACCGCTAGAGGGTTTTGGGGGTCCTTTGACTGGCCAGACAGTACTATATTGGATCCTTCTCTGTGGTTACGGTTCATTTCCCCTTTGCCTACACTTATACTGAATAGTCTGGCCTATTCTTTACATATTCTCCTCTGTCCTCATACACCTGACAACACTGAGATTACCAAACAATTCTTCACCCAAGGGGTTAACTATTGCACTTAATTGTTCAGTGGCCACTTTCCTCTTGGTAAGGGTAGAAGAGACTTTTTAGCTATGGTAAGCAACTCTTCTAGGAGAAGAACACTCCAAAATCAAACCATTGTTCTTTAGTCTTGGGTAGTGCCATAGCCTCTGTACCATGGTCTTCCACTATCTTGGGTTAGAGTTCTCTTGCTTGAGGGTACACTCAGGCACACTATTCCATCTAATTTCTCTTCCTCGTATTTTGTTAAAGTTTTTATAGCTTGTATATGAAATATTCAATTTAATGTTGTTACTGTTCCTGAAATATTTTATTTTTCCTTGTTTCCTTTCCTCATTGGGCTATTTTCCCTTTTGGAACTTGGGGCTTATAGCATCCTGCTTTTCCAACTAGGGTTGTAGCTTAGCAAATAATAATATTAATAATAATATCCAAAATGGGCCGAACCTGGAGTACGGCACACCCGGATTTTGAATCTTAGCTACAAACTCAGGGACGTAGTTGAGGATTACTTCCCCCCATCTCCTAGAGTGGGAGACATCAGTAAATAGACCATGAAGTTCGCTGACTCTCTTGGCCGAAGCCAGAGCAAGCAGGAACACCGTCTTCCACGTGAGGTGGCGATCGGAGGCCTGGCGTAGTGGTTCATAGGGGAAGCCCTTCAGAGACCTGAGGACCCGAACCACGTTCCAAGGGGGAGGTCTTAGCTCTGCCTGGGGACAAGTAAGCTCGTAACTATGTAGGCGAAAAGAAAGTTCCAACGAGGAGGAAATATCGACTCCTTTCAGTCTAAAGGCAAGACTCAAGGCTGAGCGGTAGCCTCTGACTGCCGAGACCGAGAGAAGCATTTCTTCCCGAAAGTATACAAGAAACTCCGCTATATTTGGAACAGAGGCATCAAGGGGAGAGATACCCCTTCCACGACACCAACCAAAGAAAACTGACCACTTCGCCTGGTAGACTGCCTCAGTGGATCTCCTGAGGTATCCAGCTATTCTTTTCGCAACCGGTTGCGAAAAGCCTCTCTGTGTGAGGAGGTGCTGGGTAGTCTCCAGGCGTGAAGTCGAAGCGAAGCTACGACTTTGTGGAAGATGTTGGCATGTGGTTGTTTTAGGAGGTCGTGCAGTGGAGGGAGCTCCCTCGGAATCTCCGTGAGGAGATGCAGAAGGTCCGGGAACCATTCTGCATGATGCCATAGTAGAGCTATGAGGGTCATTAGCAAGTTGTTGCTTGCTCGTACTTGGTTGAGGACTTTTCTCATCAGACAGAACGGGGGAAACGTGTAAGCATCAAGGTTTATCCACCGTTGTTGGAAAGCATCTTGCCAAAGAGCTTGGGGATCTGGAACTGGGGAGCAGTACAACGGGAGCCTGAAACTCAGGGCCGTTGCGAATAGATCCACAGTCGGGGAACTCCACAAAGTCAGGAGTTTGTTGGCTACCAGAGGATTCAAAGACCACTCGGTGCCAACTATCTGAGTCGTTCTGCTCAGCTTGTCTGCTAGCACATTCCGCTTGCCCGGAATGAAGCGAGCTGATAGAGTCAGCGAGTTGTCCTCTGCCCATCTAAGTATCTCTACTGCAAGATGGCACAGCTGCTGCGAAAAGGCACCGCCCTGTTTGCTTAGATAAGCTACTACCGTGGTGTTGTCGCTCAACACCACGGAGTGCCCCGCCAGGACCTGGTGGAACTTTTTGAGGGCCAGAAAGGCTGCCCATCTAAGAGATTTATGTGCTGGTACCTTTCTGATTCGGACCATTGGCCGGAGATGTAATGGTGCAGCACGTGAGCCCCCCTCCCTTCTTTTGATGCATCCAAAAAAAGCATCAATTCCGGGGGAGAGATGAGAAGAGCGACCCATTTGCAGAGGTTCGGCTCTGCCAGCCACCCCCTGAGGTCCGATTGTTCCTCTAGCCCTATGCGGACTAGGTGATCCCGGGAATCGGAGTGTTAGTTCCACTGGGATTTTAGTTGCCACTGGAGGGATCTCATCCTGAGGCAACTGTTGGGGACCAGTCGGGTCAGGGAAGAGAGGTGACCAAGAAGACGGAGCCAATACTGCGCCGGGAGCTCTTCCCAACTGAGGAAGACCTGTGCTATCTCCCTCAGTCTCTGGATCCTTTCGTCTGATGGAAATGCTTTGTACCTTACGGTGTCTAATCGCATGCCTAGGTATACCAGTTCTTGAGAGGGAAGCAGTTGAGACTTCTCGCGGTTTACCACAATCCCCAGATCCTGGCAAAACCTTAGAAGCTCATCTCCGTGGCGGAGAAGGGCCGCCTCCGAGTCTGCCAGAATCAGCCAGTCGTCCACGTATCTTAGGAAACGGATGCCGACTCTGTGAGCACAAGATGATACTAGGGCGAATACTCTCGTGAATACCTGGGGTGCTGTGGAAAGTCCGAAACACAGTACCCTGAACTGGTAATGCTTCCGATTGAACATGAATCTCAGATACTTCCTGGAAGACGGGTGAATTGGAATCTGGAAGTATGCGTCCTTTAGATCAAAAGTGCACATGAAGTCCTGGGGTCTTATCGCTTGTCTGACTGTGTCTGCCGTCTCCATCCTGAAAGGTGTCTGTTCGACAAACCTGTTCAGGGCTGAGAGGTCGATGATTGGTCTCCAGTCTTCAGACGCCTTTTTCACAAGAAAGAGTAAACTGTAAAAGCCTGGGGACCCGCCGAGGACCTTCTGGAGAGCGTCCTTCTCCAACATGGATGGGACTTCTGCCCCGAGGGCAAACTCCCGATCGGATCCCTTCGCACAGGAGTTCGATGGAATCGGCACTCGAGTCAGTGGAGGGAGAGAGAACGTGAACGGGATACGATACCCTGAACGAATCACCTTGACCGTCCAGGGTTCGGCCCCGTGGTGAAGCTACCTCTGCCGGCGGCTTTGCAGACATCCTCCAACAAGTGGGCAAATGGGAGGATTGCCTGTCCTATTGGGATCGGCCTCGGCCGGATCCCTTCTTCCCCTTTCCTCCACGAAAGGACTTTTTGTTGTGAAAGTCCTGCTTCGCACCCTTTTTACCCTGCTGTTTTGGGTCTCTAGCCCTTTTCAGTTGCGGGATTTGCTGTGCTTTCTGCTGTGGCTGAGAGGTATAAGGTCTAGCTGTTAAGACCTTTAGGATGAGGGAGTCCTGAATAGACTTCCTCCACCTCTCTGCCACCCGCTCGACATCCTCGGGATGGAACAAAGAATTGCCCTCAAAAGGAGCATTTTTCAGTCTTGCTACTTCGGCCTCAGGGATATGTCTATGGAAATTGCCTATGACAGCATCTCTCCTCTTCAGGATAGTGGTGGCCCAAAGGTTCACTACCTGATGGGAGAGGACCTCGATGGCCCGAGTGCCAGACAATAGGAAAGTCTCTAAAGACTTCCTGGAGGACCCCCGAGACAGGTCCTTAGACCGCATCAGTTGTCCTAAGGATCCTAACCAGAACTCCAGCCATGAAGTAGCCTGCATGGCCTACTTCGCCACCTTCTCCTGGTTCAGGATTTCAGAGGCCGAAAAGGAGACTGGAAGTCCCATAAGTTTCTCGAAGGGTGTGGCCTTCGAGAGTGCCTCTATAGAGTGGTCGAGAAGCAGTGTTGGAAGAGATTCCCCGAAGATCTCGTAGTACCTCCTCTGAAACACATACGGAGGAGGAGGAGCTTGGAGGACGCACTGGAACGGAGAGAGGAGGTGGACCCAGTTGTCTGGGACACTGCCTTCTGTTTGGCACTATTTGACCAGAGCAAAGCTGCACTGGTCCTTTGAGGTTTCTGAGTGCCGTAGAACTGGTCAAAGACCATTTCTTTTCCATCTAGAGGGGCTGTCGATGGATCTGGTAGTCCATTGATGGAACGGATGCAGGCTAGGACCTGCCAGAAGGCGTGTTCCGACTCCTTCCTCTCATCCTCCGTAAGCTTAGGGCTAGCGGCTGCTGGCAGAACGTCATCCTCGAGATCGCTCTGCCCTTCCACGTCCGAGCTCTCATCCATACGAGCCCGGAGTGGGTCGCAGTCGTCAACTGGATAGACTGGGGATAGGGAGACTGCCGAGGAGGTGTTTGCTTCCGGCTGCCTGGGAGGCAGTGAGGAAGGAAGCCTGGCCGAGGATTTGGGTATGGTGAACAATTCCTTCGGATCCCTCCCACGAGGCCGGAGGTCCTCTGTCCCCAAGGGCCTAGAGGGCTCCGTTGGCTTACGGGTGGAATGTAAGTCCGTTGCTGTACGGGGTGAGTCCCATCCGGTCGCAGGTCGTGCCTCCTTAGGCACTATCGCGACAGGTGAGGGACGGAAGGAGTCTCCATAGGAAGTAACCCTATCCTCCTTAGGGGGCGAAGGACGAATCCTTTTCCTTTTCCCCTTTGGTCTGGCCTGTGGCATCTTGAACTGCAGCGGGCTACCCTGAGGTTCATGCCTAATCTCCTCCAGAAGTCTTTTGCAAGGGGATGACCGTCTCCCCTTACCAGAAGGACCGGCCAGCGCGGAATCTTCCGAACTCCTCCTAGGATCGGAGGGAGGAGAGGACACTGGGAAGAGAGGAGGCGATAAAGAGATCCTAGATGTGTCATCTAAAAACTGGGAGCGGGGAATGACTCCTTTCATGGCTTGGCGCATTACATTGAATAAGGCGCTAAGCCACGGGGATGTCAAGGGCTACCGAGGAACTAAGGGGGAGGTTCTAAGGAAGTCACTGCTCCCTGGGTTTAGGAACCTGGGCAGGTTTCCTAAACCTCTTGTCTGAGGGAGGCTTCCCTACAGGCAAGATCGGCACAGGTCTATCCTTAGGGATAGTATCTGGGCTCAGTCGCGCAGGCAACTGTTGTCTCTGTTGAGGCCTAAGAGACTTGAGAGACTGATTGTGAGCGCCAAAATGGTCGCGCATTCGCATGCCGAACTGTTGGTAGGTGGAAGGGTGCCTGTACACGCGCCCTTCCCAATTGCGTGCACCTCTTTCGCGCTCGTGGCGTGTATAAGGTTGGTTGCGCGCATAAAGCATAGTAGGTTGTTCGCGTGCATGGCGCGCAACAGGTTGCTCGCGCGTATGACAAGCAACAGAATGTTCACGCATATGGCGCGCCATAGGATGAACCCGTGCGCCATGTTTGCCATTTTGTTTGCGTGCGCGCAGTAGAATCACGATGTGCACGTGGGCACGCGGGAAAGTGTTTGCGCACATCTGCCAAAGACATAGGGCGCACACGAACAGGAGAATATCCCCAAGCGCGCGGGCGCGCAGTTGACTCATAATGGGCGCGCGGGAGAATGTTGGCGTGCATCCTTAGGAGATAGATGGCGCGTGTACCCTTGTGAGTGCGAGCAGGAGAAGGCTGACGTGTAGGTGAGCGCTGGCGCGTTGGTAAGGGATGGCGCGCGGGTGAGGACAGCATGGCTGTTGTCTTATCTATAAACTTGCGTGCAGGAGAAAGTTGCCGCGCAGGTTTTGCCTGGTGCTTAGGCTGGCGCACAATATGGCACTCAGGAGAGCGTGATGTAGGGCGCGCATGTTGGGCGTGCTGGAGAGCGCTGGTGCACAGGAGAACGATGGTGCGCAGGAAAGCGTTGGCGCGCAGGTGAGCGCTGGTGCGCAAGTGGGTGCTGGCGCTCAGGTGCAGGGCAGGGCGTGTGAGCGCAGGGCGTGCGGGCAAATGGCGCGTCGGTGCAGGAGAGCCCTGGCGCGCAGGAGATTGTTGGGGCGTATGCGCATGTGGGCACGCATGGCGTGTGGCTGAGCTCTGTTCCTGTGCATATTAGCGCGTAAGTGCTTTAGGTTGTTGCCCTGTGTTAGGGCAAGCAAGATGAGTGGCGCGCTGTAGTGATGGGGCCTGACGAGCTACTAATGAGCGCTGGTCAGGTTGCGTGGGCGCGTGATGCGCAGTCTGTTGGCGCGCAATAGCGCGTTCAGGTGGAGCCTTGTTAGGCCCATGCAGGAACGGCAATGGCAGGACGGCAGGTCTGTCGGGTGGAAGGTCGACGTGTCCTTTAAAAGGACGACCTTCCACCGAAGGAGATCGCGAACGACCTGCAGAGAGGTCCAGCACTGATGCAGGTGCAGTGATGGAAGATCGGTCTAGAGGCTCCTCTGTGGGGGACTGCATAGACGACGTTGAACCAAAGAGGCGCCTCCTCACTGCAGGTGAAGGAAGGACTCTATGGCGAAGAGGAAGGCGAGCCTTCCAATGGATGCGCCCTCTGGGGGACGTTGGATCAGCAATCTGATCGTCAGGAGTCCTCCGAAGAGGAGTCTCTGTAAGTGAACTCCCCCGAGGGAAAGAAACACTAGCAGGAGAGACTGAAGATGAACTTAGTTTCCCCCTCGGAGGATGGTCAGGAACAAGGGGAAACTAAACCGTCAGCTACCATGGAGTCTGGAGTGGCAGAGGAGAAGGGTGACGCCGCATGAGACACCTCCGACACAACAATGTTGACAAGAGTCAGGGGATCAACCTCTGACGGTGATGACGATTGCTTGAGAGCAACACCCAGGTGGATATAATCAAGCAAAACCTCCTTGGAGGGCGAACCCGTAGGAGGACCAAAGCTGAAAGAGGGAAGTTAGTGACACGGCCTCCCCCAGGGGGAGAGGTGAAGCTGCTTCGCTAGGGGAAGCAACGTTATCTCTCGAGACCCAAGGTTGGACAGAAATAATTCTGTCTACGCTACTACTCGACAGTCTCTCGGAAGAGACCGACCGAGTAGGAGCTTCAGAGGAGGTTTGGGCAACGAAAGAAGAGGCCTTGGGTTTTCCTTCCTTCGAAGCAACCTTCGAAGGAGAAACATCCCACTTGGACTTCTTCCGTCGTTTCGAAAACCTCTCCCACTGGGAGGCAGACCAATCCCTACACTCACTACACTTGTTGACACTATCTAGAAAAAGAAAGAACAAAAAGCATTAATGGCTGCCAATATGACGGCGAGGATGAGAGCGGACACGTCCGAGAGCAAAGTGAGCTCAAGCACAGGTGTGTATGAGGGGGGTTTAGCAAGCTACCCTCCCTAGCCCCGCTAACTAGCGGTGTGGGTAGTAAACCCTCGTTAAAAATTAATGGCTTGTCATTTCAGCTCTGCCGAAAGTAATTACTCCTATTAAATAGCATGGTTTGTACAGTTTTCAAGTTACAGAACAAATAATAAATTAAAAGTGCCATTGTAGTCAGAAACAATTGGGAAGGACAAACCACCATTTTTGGGGCTTTGAAATTCAAAATTTTTTGTAGCATTTCCAAATGTGATGTTTGTCCCTTATCATAAAGTAACTACCATGTGAGGACAACAAGACGAGCAGAGAGAGACTGACAATTTATTGAACATGAAACGGTCACTATATTACAGAGTGCGGACGGATAAGTAGCCCGGGAGGGAGACATTTCCAACCGCCACAATCATTTGTGTTTTGATTCAAATATAAATGTAAAATATCAAGGCAGTAGCCTAACGAAATATGGAGTTTTTATGATAAAACAAAGTTTTGTGAATACTTACCTGGCAGTTATATATATATAGCTGATATCTCTAAATCGGCAGAATTTTTCAAAACGAGGCAACCGCCTTGTGGTGGTTGGGAGGTAGGTGGTAACACCTGTCACAGGGTGGTCCAAGGAATCCTTCCCGTGTCCAAGACTTTAGTTCATCTATGCCCAACCTGTCTATGCCCAACCTGTCTCCTGAGGGGAGGTGGGTGGGCCTTTGAATATATATATAACTGCCAGGTAAGTATTCACAAAACTTTGTTTTATCATAAAAACTCCATTTTTATGAATAGTACTTACCTGGCAGTTATATATATATAGCTGATTCACACATTTGGAGGAGGGAAACAGACAGTAAACATCGTTGGGGAAACAACAAGAGTTGTAGGAGATAAAAACACCTTGATTCCTTGCCTGCTAAGGTAGCTGATTTCAAAGGTACAGCCTCTAGAGTGGCTTTCCCTTAGGAGTGTTTATCCAGGAGTAAGCCTGCAATGCTGCAAAAAACTCAATCGAGTCTGTCAAAGGGATAAGACCAACAACTTGACTAGACTTCAGAAACTACCTTCGCCCCATATAATAAAAACTGCAACCTTACTAAAACTAACCACCTAACCCTGCAACATAGACATAAACTATCTATCTAGACTGAGGGAACCGCACCACAAGACGAAGTCCTCAGACTATCATAAAAACACAAACCCTCATACATGCATATAAACTAAGGTTGAGTGGGGTTATTAACTCCTTTGCCTAATACAGAAACCGCAGCTATGTATGGGCCCAAGGTATAGCACTTGCCAAAGTCTACTCTCACTTCTCTAAGTTAATGAGAAGCGAAGACAGAGTTGCTCCTCCAAAAAATTGCATCCATGAATAGCCTAACTAACATATATTCCTGATATGCCAGAGAGGTAGCAATGGCTCTCACTTCGTGAGCCCGTAATTCCAACAGGACGAAGTGTTCCTCCTCACATAAGAGGTGGGCATTCGCTCTGAAAGACGAGGCAGCATTCACCCTGAAAGACGAGGCTGCATTCGCCCTGTCTTGAAGGACTTAGCGCCGAGCGTTAAGGCAAAATGATATTCATTATGCCGCTCGGCCCGTTCGGTTCCGACCAGAGGGTTCATAAGGCCGACTGGCGCTCTGGGACAAAAACCGAGTCAATGATGGTTTGTAAGCATTGATATTATCAGCGAATATCTATGACTTATAGTATTGCCATTAAAATCAAAAGTGATGCAATGCGAAACTCTAAAAGCAGTGTAAGAATCTTAACGTCCAATGCTCTTTGCTTTCCCATGGCAAGGGCGAGCATTCTTGGGAACTTTAACAACAGGAACGCTCGCGAGGGCGTTTGCTTGTGAGCTAACGCCTCTCGTTTCCTTTCGCCGATCGACGTTCCTTCTCCCATGGGCCGGGGAGCTTGGAAGAGGTCTAAGGCTAGGAAAACGACGTCCACTGTGCTGAAAGAATCCAATGCCTAATTAGCACTGAAACTTGCACTATTAAACTCTTACACAAAAAACCATAATTAGTCCTGCCCGTTGTGAGAGAACTTATTCTTCTGCCACGGGCTTGAAAGAGAAAGCAAAATCGTCTCTAGTACTTGCTATATAAACTGTAACAAAATATTTTAATAAAATATTAAACTGACATTTCCATAATAAAATAAACTTTCAAACATACTTACCCGGCGGTCACAAAAAGAAAAAACCACCGGGCAAGAGTTGAGATTAAAAATAGATGTTGAACACACTCACCCGGTAGTTACATATAACCACCGGTAAAATTAAATGTCATAAATACCTACCCGGTAGTTACATACAAACGCCGGGAAAGTTATACGTTAAAGATTAAAATGAACAGAAAATGGGAAAACAAATGTAATCCACAATTAATTCAAAGGGTTTTCAAAAACAAGCGAGTTGTAATGATAAAAAGAACAGATATAGCAATAACGTATCTATATATATAAATGTAAACAATAGGAACATATAAATGAAAATACTAAAACTAGAATTCCCATATCGTTGTTGTTGGAGTATTATAGCCAACACTTTAATTCCCATATCGAAAAGAACGCTACCAAGGCATGTTGGGACTGCATCGATAGTAACGAGAACTAACAGCGTAAATTAACCATACGCTAGTACTATTTAATTTATGAAATTAGATCGATGATTTAAAGAACGAATACTAAATGGACAAATATTTCTTTAAAATTTTACATTCAAAGTAAAAAACTTATATAAGTGGAATTCCTCCCATTCTTTACAAATTAAGTCACACGGCTGTGACGTCATGGAGTTGGCGGAACGTATTTCCGTCATCAGGATTAAAAACTTTGCACCTAAAATATAGTGCACAAACAAAAATTAAGTTTTCACTCATGATAAACAAAGTAAATAGTACAATAAAAATAACAAAACACAATTGCCAAATCCCTAAATCAGTGTACTTCACCAAACGAAGTCCAAAAAAGCGAAGAAGGGAAAAAGATTCGAAAAACTCTCAATGGTGGACCGACGATGTTTTCGATCCAGCCGGCAGAGATGAACTGAAATCTTGGACACGGGAATGATTCCTTGGACCACCCTGTGACGGGTGTTACCACCTACCTCCCAACCACCACAAGGCGGTTGCCTGGTTTTGAAAAATTCTGCTGATTTAGAGATATCAGCTATATATATATAACTGCCAGGTAAGTACTATTCATAAAAATACAATATTATAAATGGATATAAATCTCTCAAAGAGTGCAACATTGTTATACAAAAATCCACTGTGTGGAATAAATAATAAAGTTACAATATACAGAAAAGAGTACAGGGGGAAGAAACACGGCTGGTAAGACGATCTCCTTCCCCCCCCCCCCCACAGTGGGCATCGTAGATGGTTGATGCGATTAATCATTGTATCGTGGAGGGCGACGTAATTCCCCTCTGGTGCTTGAGCACAGTGGAAGGTTGCTCTGGTTCAGAGGAATCGTTTTCCCCCGTCGTTGCGTGGTTTTCTCCCGTCTGGTTGATGATTTGTTCTTAGGGGGAATCCTGGGTCTACCAGGGCCCGCAGTGATCTTCTTGTTGCTTTCAAGGTATGCTGGTTCTAATCGGTCAATCGTCACCCAATCTTCTTGTCCGTGGACGTTCAGGAGGAGAGATTTGGCTGTTCTTCTGACAACCTCGTAAGGGCCGTGGTAAGGTCTAGTCAGGGGTTGGTGGTGAGCATCAACCCGGGTGAAGACGTAGTCGCAGTCGTCTAGGTTCTTGGGCGTGAAGTGTCTGGTCCTGTCCTCGTATGTTTTCAAGCATGGTCTGAATTTCCCGGCGATTTCTCTTAGGTGATCCAGCTTGGTGTCGTGGGTAGTTGCAGGGAAGAATTCGCCGGGGACTGTACGTGCCTTGCCGTAAACCTCCTCCGCAGGAGAAGGTTCGACGTCTGCCCTGGGAACGGTGCGGAGGCCAAGGATGACCCACAGGAGTTGCGCTTTCCAATGTTCGTCCGTACATCTCGCCATCAGCTCTCTCGATCATGCCGTTCACTGCAGGGTTGTAAGCTGTGGTGCTGTGGAGTGTCGTTCCCATTAGGTTTGCCATAGAGAGCCAGATCTCTGACAAGAAAGCGGAACCTCGGTCCGTCGTGATATCGTCGGGGACACCGAAGCGGCTGATCCAACTCGATGGGTGAGCTTTGGCGCAGGCGTAGGTGGTTGCTTCGGACATGGAGTTGCTTCTAATCATCTAGTGGAGCGGTTGATGATTGTCAGGAGATATCTAGCAGAACCTGAAGGCGGCAGAGGTCCCACGACGTCCACGTGGATGTGTCCGAATCGTCTCTTGGGTTGGGGAAAGTCACCGACTCCCGACTCGGTATAGTGGTTGACCTTACTCGTCTGGCAGTTAATGCAGGTTCTCGCCCACTCACAGGCGTCTTTCTTGATTCCTGGCCAGATGAATTTTTCGGATAAAAGGCGGACTGTAATGCGACCCGACGGGTGTGATAATCCGTGGATGACGTCAAAGATCTTCCTTCTACAGGACGCGGGAATCCAAGGGCGGAGGTGGCCCGTGCTGGTGTCGCAGAGGATGGTTTCCCCGGCAAGTCCGAGGGGAATGTCCTTCATTCATAGAGTTGATGCTGCCGTACGATAGTCTTGGGCCTCTGGTTGGTTCTGCTGTTCTACGGCCAGGTTTCCGTAGTCGATCCCCAGGTGGACCGCGCTGATCTTGATCCTGGAGAGGGCATCGGCGACGGGGTTCTTCTTACCCGGTACGTAGCTGACAGTGCAGCCGAATTCTGCGATGGCTGCCAAGTGTCGTTGTTGGCGAGAGGACCATGCGTCTGAAGACTTCGTGAAAGCGTGAATCAGGGGCTGGTGGTCCGTTGCGATGGTGAAAGGCGTTCCTTCAAGCATGTATCTGAAGTGGCGGACGGCGAGGTAGACGGCGAGGAGCTCCCTGTTGAACGTGCTGTACCTGGTTTCCGCGGGTTTGAGTTTCTTGCTGAAGAAGGCCAAGGGTTGCGGGTAACCGTTGGCGATCTGTTCGAGGACAGTACCGCAGGCGGCGTTGCTGGCGTCGGTGGTCAATTTCAGGGGGGGGCACTATCGTCATGGTACCCCAGGGTGGTGACTTCGGCGAGGGCTGCCTTCGTCCTGTCGAAGGCGCGTTGCTGCAGGGGACCCCAAACGAGCTTCTTGGCTTTTCCCTTCAAGATGTCATTGAGGGGAGTCAGGATGTGGGCGATGTTGGGGATGAAGCGACGGTAGTAGTTTACCATCCTCAAAAACTCCTAAAGGTGCTGGATGGTCGTTGGGGTTGGGAAGGTTTTCACGGCGTCCACCTTGGTTGATATATGCTTCACGCCCGCTGCGGATATTTGATGTCTGAGGAAGTCCACCCTCTCGGCGCCGAATGAGCATTTGTCAAAACGCACGATCAAACTGTTCTCCTGAAGGCGTTACAGTACGGCGCGGACATGTTTCCAGCGTTCCTGTTTTGTCCTGGAGTAGATTAAGATGTCGTCCATGTAGCAGACGCAGAACGGCAGGTCCCCAAGGATGCTATCCATCAGTCGTTGAAAGGTGGCCCCTGCGTTGCGTTGGCCGAAGGTTGAGTACGAGAGGGTGTAGGAGCAGAACGGCGTTATGATGGCGGTCTTAGGCATGTCCTCTGGGAACACAGGAACTTGAAAGCATGATTTGAGCAGCTCTCTTAGTAAAAGTTTATGCCCCATGAAGGGCGCTGGTGAGGTCTTGCATATTCGGCGGAGGGTAGTGGTCTGGCGTTGTGATGAGGTTAAGGCGCTGGTACTGTAGTCCCCGCAGGGCCTCCATGTTCCGTCCGGTTTCTTTACGATGTGGAGCGGAGATGCCCAAGAGCTGGACGCCTTCTCGCATATTCCTATCCGTTCTGTGTCTTCGAAGCCCCGTTTGTCATCTTTCAGCTTCTGCGGCGGGAGGCAGCGGAACTTGGCATGCGTGGGACGTCCCGTTGTGTTTATGTGGTGGTAGACCCCATGCTTGGAGGGGGATCCCAGCGAATGTCGAAGTTCCGGCTTGAAAACGTCGGGAACTCCTGAAGAAGGGTGGCGTAGGGCTGTGCTACGACGGCAGAGATTGGTGTGATACCCTGACCAGCTTGTAGTGGGCGGGTTCGGCATGTCCCGGTGTCGATGAGGCGTTTCCCGGCGACGTCGACGAGGAGGCCATGGTAAGCTAGGAAGTCAGCGCCGAGCAGGGGGTTGCTGACGTCAGCGATGGCAAAAGGCCAAGAGTAAAATCCGCCCATGATTGAGATTTTAAGCACCCTAGTCCCATAACACCGTATGGGAGATAAGTTGGCGGTGATGAACAAGGGGGCATCACTGCTAGGCGCACAGTTTAGATCGGCCTGTGAGGAAGGGAATGTTGATTGCATACAGCCGATATCGACCATAAGCCTACGGTTGGATACGGCGTAGCTTATTTGATTTTAAAACATATAGAATTGGCCCTTTAATAGAAATGTTTGCCACCCTAACCCCACAAGACCATAAAAGAACTACAAAAAATGAAGAAGGTAGATTAAGTGCGTAAGTGATTTGCCAATAGCCCTAAAACAGAACACCTGTCAAACTGAAAAAGGCGCTGATTGGTCATTCAGGTAAAGATTGCAATGATTATATTGATTATAAAATGGAATAGGGTAGTTTGTAGCGCTACGGCCACCCCCCCATATTTTGTTTATTATCGCTCCCACTGTTATCTTGTATAGAATAAGATCGGTTGGAAATGGTCTACGGATCTTAAATATGTGCTTAAACGCACACTTTTATGTTTTTTGCCGAAAACCCTAAATTACCTGAAAATTTATGTGGCTCGAGTTCTTACTCCGGCCATGAATCTTCTCGCTCCCGTAGTTAAAAAAAACTAGCTGTAGTTGGCGTTACGATAGCGATAGCACCGCTGTAGTGACAAATTACCAAACTAATCGCGGCCGCGGTACTTTTGAAACGACCCAATGAGACCCCACTTGACCTGCGGATTAGCCTACGGGCATTTTTTTGCCCAATCAGAATTCAAGAATTCAAAAATCTCGATCATACCATACCTCACACGAAGCACGCCCGTTCTTTCTAGTGCAGACACCATGTCGTCCGGTGCTACATCTCGTGTTTCTGTAGATATAATTAATTTCGACCAAATTAACGACCCTACTTTTTTTCAAGTGTTCAGTTTCATGGCCACTAACAATTTCAGTGATTATTTATATTTCAAAGGCCTGTTAGGTGATTTTTCCGGTGTGTGTTCTAGTTGCAATATTGGCGTAGTCACTAAGAAGTACGACGGCAAATCAAGAACCGGTGAAAACACGTACTTTTGGCAGTGTAATTATCACAAGTGCCGGAAAAGGATTAGTTTGAAACGAGACAGTTTTTTTTTAAAATCCCAGTTGTCGTGCCAGGATATTTTTATCCTCATCTGTGGTTTTGTTTATAAATTTCCCCAATACACCATTCGCCAGACGTATAAAAAGTTTGCCTCTCATACTCTCGTGGATTGGTACAACTTTTGCCGGGACGTGTGTGCCAATATTCTCCCGGTCCATCCCGCCCATCGAAAGTCAGAAAGAAGATCGTCAGCGCGCCTCCCGAACATTCGGAATTTAGCGATTACGAATATTAATCATGTAAGTACACATGGATTTCAGTATTTAACTATGTAGTTAATTATATTGTTGTGTAAGGGGGGGATTCCGGGGGGGCGCAGCCCCCCCGGGTAAGGACACGGCTTTTAGCACAGGTTAGGTGGGTTTTTTAAGTTAGCTTCTCCCGTCGTACTCGTAGGTAAGGACACGGCTTTTAGCATAGGTTAGGTGGGTTTTTTAAGTTAGCTTCTCCCGTCGTACTCGTAAGCAAGGAAACTGTTGTGTAAGAGGGGGGGGGCGAAGCCCCCTGGGTTAGGATACGGCTTTTAGAATAGGTTAGGTGGGTTTTTTAAGTTAGCTTCTCCCGCAAAAATCGTTTTTAGAACGACGGCCACAGTTCAGGATATTCCCGGTTTCTACGAACTCGATTTTAGAACGGCGGCCACAGTCCACCCCACTTTATAATATTCCCATTTTCTATGGTTGAAAACGGACCTGGCCGTCACTCTACAAAGGCTCCATGGAATATTTAAGAGTAACAATAAAAAAGGCAAACTGTTCGTTTCCAACAAGTTAAATATAATAAAGTGATTCTTAAGTGTCACGATGGCATGAATAGGCCTACGTTTCATCGTAACATTCGGGACGTACAAGTGTTAATAAATAGGCTACTGTTTTAGCACCAAAAGTCTACCTAACTTAATATTATATAAGGACATGCTACTTACCACTGTCAGCTTAACCTGCTTCAACGGTACGTAGGCCTAGCCTACGAATGGAGTGATCAACTCTCAGATAATATAGAGGTTGGGGGAAGGATCTGGCACGCAACTTGACTAGCATAATAAAAAAACACACAGCATATAATAAACACAATGATAAATTGTAGATGTCAAAGTACAGTAAAAAAAAAAAAAATAACACTTAGAATTACGAACAACGGAAACTTTTGTCACAACATCACAACACAAACTGACATTTCTTGGTTCACGATCATCAGTTGTCAAAGGGTTACAAGCCTAAAACACAACTAGCAGCAGTAAGTAAGTAAGTAAGTAAGTAAGTAAGTAAGTAATAATAATAATAATAATAATAATAATAATAATAATAATAATAATAATAATAATAATAATAATAATAATAATAATAATAATAATAATAATAATAATAATTGCATGTGGTTGGGCAAAGACAGTAAAGGTTTCACTGGTTTTGCTTTTGGGTTTCAACGAATGTCTAAAATAAGTTTATATTTTCAGTTGAACTGGTTCTCAAAAGCTTCTCATATCTATACGTCAATCATTTTCTAATTCAATTATGAAATCGTAAAAGAAATATTTTTATATACATAAAACATACATATGACAAATTATTTTTTTCTACATTACATACATGCTTTTGTTTCATTTATTCATTCAGTGATTACATCTTTTTTTTCTTCTTTTTTTGTACTACATTCTCTGTTATGGTTATCACTTAAATGGAAGTGTTTCCTCCCCTGGACACTTATCTGTATATTGTAACTTTATTAGTTATTCCACACAGTGGATTTTTGTATAACGATGTTGTGCTCTTTGGGAGCTTTATTTTTTATGTATAATAGTGTATATTTCATGAGGCTACCGCCTTGGTATTTATAATTTATATGTGAATGAAAACAAATTAACTGTACTGAATGAAACTCTGACAACAGAGTAATTGAGCTACAGCAACCATACGAGGAAGAACTAAAGAAAATAGTAGGATTATTTTTATTTAGTGAAATAAATATAGAAAAGAAAAAAGAAGTATTAAACCTGTGGAAGAAAAGACAAAACAGTACAAGAAGGTAAATTTTGGAGGAGCCGTTGTAAAAGCTATGCTTCGCACCAGGGTCGAGAACCTGAAATTGAACCTGAGCAAAAGTTATTACATTATTCGTGTGCCCTTGAACATCTGGAAACTACCATTCATTTGCTCAAATCTGATAGATTTTGCATTTATTGATGTGGTTTTATGTTTACCTGGTAGGCTTACTCCAAAGACTATATACTGAAGGGGCTTACTCTTGCGAGTTGCAATCCTGCCCAATGAGACCAAGGAAGAATAAGAAGAGAACTAGTGACTGTCATAGAAAGAACTTAAAGGGAAGGCTTGAAGTTCGGGGAAGTTCTAAGGTAGGCCAGTAAGCAGTTTCTTCCTTTTGAGTCACTAGTAGCCTGTAACACAGGGAAAAAAAAATTTGTTTTGGTATATCCTGGTTATTAATAGAACTGTACTTTGAGTGGTATTATTGTAGTGTATTACAGGGCAATGTAACCTAGGAAAATAAAACTACTTTTTCTTATAGAAAAAATTACTCTTTGAAAATGACACTCGTTCCCGTCGCAAATGAATATTTTCAGAAATATATGGTTATCTATGGATGCGTCCCTGATTATAAATGATATCTTAGGATAGTCGTTTCAAGGGTTAGAACTCCGTGATACCTGGTGGTAATTCTCTTGTAATATCACTCGCAGAAATATCCAGTAGGAAGCTGCTGGAAAGACCTTCCATCAGGACAACATGGCTTGAGGCCAAAAATATATTTTTCGTACGTCAAAATCCGTTAATTTTCTTCCATTGTAACATTTGATGTCTAGCCTCGAATGGAAGGACATGCCAATCTAAATCAGGTTAGGTGGGGCTTAGACTATGACATATCCTATTGACAACTATAGCATATTGACTGACACAATCGACTGTCGTATAGGTATCAATATTGAAATTCAAATGTATACTGCACATCCAAGGCAAAATTACAACCAACACCGGGTTTTGGAGACATAAATATATTTTTCCTTCCTTATACAGTACCATGGAAACTTCTTGAGGGGACATAGCATACTAAAAGAAGTCAGACTTGTTTGATCTGCATTTGTCTACCTGACAAAGAAACAGTACAACTGAATCTTTATCAAGGAAAATTGCATAATAAAACAAGAAGGACATCTTCCCACTGCTGAGTCCTCCTTGTAGATTACTATATTCGGTATTATTATAGTAAAACATGGGGCAAACTTTACTAATATATAGAATTGGTTATATGTAGAAAGACTCCTTTTTTTTTAATTACCTTTAATTCCATCGCAAATAAATAGTTGATAAGATATACCCTAGTATATCCAGTAAAGGGGGACACCCAGTGGGAACTAGGGGTTATGGGTAGGGAAAATATACTGGCAAATCAATAAATAATGGTAAAACCCATCATTTCTTTTCTATACATTATTCTCTGAGACGCGTAATAAATCCACAAAAAATTGCACAAAATATGGGGATCCTTGGTAAAACTTAGGAAGCTTGCCGTACTCGATATTAAAAGAATAATCACCTACATGGAAAGAGCATGTGAAAAGCTATGTATAAAGTAGGCCTATAGTCTTTATATGAGAGATTGAACGAGTTGGAATTAAATGAAGTTGATCTTATTTACCTCCAGTTTTTCTGGAGTTGGGAGAGACGTTTCCTCTATTGCAATGTTTACTATTAATATGCCCTTTATCTCACGCAAACACAACCAGTTCTAATTACAGTTTATTGGCTGAGAGCTGACACCATCATGTCATAATGGTTTCATAATTAATTACAAACGACGTCAATCGACAACCAAGTTTTACTAGGATTTCAACGGAGTAATAAAATTAGCTACGTCCCTGGCCTTCAAAAAGAACTGCTCTGTGATGCAGATATTGCAAGCAGGCGTGTGAAAACGCCAAATTACGTTCACCGCCCACTACTTGCAAGACGTGACACATAGGAACCTTGATACGTTTTCTATCGGTCCTTTGGTGGCTGCACAACAGCTGGTTTAGTACCTCAAGCTCCTTATTGGACATGTAGCAGAAGGTTGAGGACATTGGTTATCCGGGTTTTAGTCTGAGTGAATGAAAAGGAATGTCTGGCTCTATTCCTTTCATCATCCTTCCCCTCTTGGGGAAATCAGCATCCTGGATCCTTTGCATAAGCTGACCTCAAACCGCTGCAGGTAACCTTGTGTAACCTTCTATTGTTCCAATACTGTTGCGTCCCCATACCCTGGCCAGGTTGTATTGGAAATTTCTCGGTCTCTTCAATTATTTCCTACAAGGCTAGGAATAACCTTTACCTTGACAGTCTCATTGCTAGTATATCACCACACACAGCTTGTGTAGGCCGCACACCATGCTTAGCAGGTTTAGCGAGGTGTTAGTCTCTCCTTATTTGTGCATAAAACCCTGCACAATAGAGAGTACCCTGGGTAAGGCCAAAAGCCAGATTGGCAGGGACATCCACCCTCCTAATGGGTGAGTCACTCCTATGAATAGTGTTGGTTTGTATTCCAGTTCTGGAACAAATGGCAAATTCGGAGGTAATTTGTATTTTTGTTTACGATATAAACCTTAGCTTTTTATATATACTTACCCGCCAACACTGTCCCCTGTCAAAGTCCTACTTCCAAGCAAAGCGAGATTCGTCACAGGTGTGTGACTGAGGAGTGTAGCTAGCTAATCCCCCTACTCCTCGCTAACTAGCGGATTGGTAATTAACCCTTGCTAAATTCTAACGGCTCGTTCTTACAGCTTTGCTGAAAGTAATACCCCTATAAATAGCTAAGGTTTGTATCGTTAGGAAAAATACAAATTACCTCCGAATTTGTCATTGTTCCGTAACTGAAATACAAACCACGCTATTTGATATGGGTTTTTACTTTCGGCGTAGCTGAAATGACGAGCCATTAGAATTTTAACGAGGGTTTACTACCCCCATCGCTAGTTAGCGGGGGGTAGGGAGGGGTAGCTTGTTCCCCCCCCCTCACACACCTGTGTGATGAGCTCATTTTTACTTTGGCTCAGGTGGTGAGTGGACATGTCCGCTTTCACCCTCGCTTTTTTTTGACAGCCATTAATTTTTTTTGTCTTTTTACTTGCTTTTTCCTTATACAGTGGAACCTCTACATACGATTGTCCCAACATACGAAGTTTCCAACATACGAGGTAAAATTCGACCAAATTTCTGTCTCAACATACGAAGTGTTGCTCCAACATACGACGTAAACAATACGCTTACCCGTGGAATTTTCCCGAAAGCGTGCAGCGTAGTTTGTTGTTGACGCCACTAGACGGCAGCACATCGGAGGGACGCCAATCGAGCGTCACTTTGATCAGTCCTCTCATCGCATGCGCATCGTGTGGTTGTCCTCTATTCGCTCAGTTTTAACAGTTTTTTATCTTGCCTTTTCACGTGTTGTTTTCTGTGTTCCGTAATCATGGGTCCTAAAAAGCTTAGTTTCGGTTCAGGAAGTAGTAGCAGTGGTGAGAAAAAGAGGAAGTCTATGCTTTCATTAGAATTAAAGCAGGAAATCATAGAAAAGCATGAGCGAGGTGTACGTGTTAGCGATCTGGCTAAACAATATGGCCGGAATATGTCGACGATCTTGACGATCATAAAACAGAAGTCAGCCATTAAATCAGTGAAACCTTCGAAGGGGATCACGATTATTTCTAAATGTCATAGCCCTACCCTTGAAGAGATGGAATGACTTTTGTTAATATGGATCAAAGACAAGGAGATTGTTGGCGATACAATCACAGAAACAATTTGTGAGAAGGCCAGCGCTATTTACAGTGACTTGAAGGCGGCACGCTCTCGGGGTGACGCGGGGGAGAGTTCAGTCGATCCTACGATGGAGGAATTAAAGGCGTCTCGAGGTTGGTTCGAGAAATTTAGGAAACGGACCGGGATTTATTCAGTTGTTCGTCATGGAGAAGCTTCGAGTTCAGACACTAAGGCTGCCAAAGACTTTGTTAAAAAGTTTGAAAGCATCGTGGCGGAGGAAGGTTACTTAGAGCAGCAGGTTTTCAACTGTGATGAAACCGGTCTGTTTTGAAAAAAGATGCCTAGTCGAACGTACATTACCGCTGAAGAGAATAAAATGCCTGGACATAAGCCAATGAAGGATCGGTTGACTCTTGCGCTTTGTGCCAACGCCTGCGGGGACTGCAAAATTAAGTCTCTGTTAGTTTACCATTCCGAAAACCCTAGGGCATTTAAAGCACATAGAATTAGTAAAGACTTGCTACATGTTCTATGGCATTCTAATTCTAAGGCTTGGGTTACTAGGCATATCTTTGTGGAATGGGTAAACGTAGTTTTCGGCTCTGCTGTCAAGAAGTATCTTCAGGAAAGGAATTTGCCTTTGAAGTGCTTGTTTTGTTTGGACAATGCACCCGCTCACCCCCCCGGACTCGAAGATGATATCATCGACGAATACAAATTCATCAAAGTGTTGTATCTTCCACCGAATACCACCCCTATCCTCCAGCCCATGGACCAGCAAGTCATCTCTTAATTTTAAGAAGCTGTACACCAAGCACTTATTTAAGCAGTGCTTTAATGTCACGCAAAGCACCAACTTAACTTTGCGTGAATTTTGGAGGAGCCACTTCAATGTCGTGCACTGCTTAAAGATCATTGATCAGGCTTGGGAGGGAGTAACTCGTCGTACCCTGAATTCCATTTGGAAGAAGCTTTGGCCTGATGCTGTTGGTCCCAGAGATTCCGAAGGTTTTGGCCCCGAGAATGAACCTGTGCTTGCTGCCGAGGAAGACGTCGAAGAGATTGTATCTCTTGGCAAGTCCATGGGTCTGAAGGTGGATGAAGATGACATCACCGAATTCGTCGATGAGCATCATGAAGAGCTCACTACCGAGGAACTCAAGGAGCTGCAAGCCATGCAGCACGATGAGTTCCAAGCGCAGTTGAGTGAGTCGGAGGAGATCGAGGAGGTAGGCGAAATCTTAGGTACGGCGGAAATAAAACAGATGTTGGCATATCATCAACACGTTGATTTCATCGACAAGCATCACCCACAGAAACTTCAGGTTTGCCGTGTTGTTGCGCAGTTCGATGATGTTTGCTTAACGCATTTTAGAAAAATCCTTAAAAGCCGTACAAAGCAACTTTCACTCAATAGTTTCTTTAAAAGATCTCTACTAAAACGGTCTAGTGATCATGATGAAAAGAAAGAAAGTGAAGCAAAGAAAAGGAAGACCAAATCGAGTGAAAGTGATGAAAATTAAAAATAAGAAAAGAAAAATGTAAAATAAAATATAAAATTATAAAAATGAAAAAAAAAAATAAGCTAAGTTAAGTTAAAGTTCACGTAGTATTGTAAGTTAGTGTAAGTTATCATACACGTTATCGTACAAAGTCACCGTCCCTACCTCCTCGCTGATCTTCCGTTTCCTCCTGCGTAGAAGTCCTTACACCTGCGTTGGCCTGTCGCTAAGGTAAAGTGTTACATTACAACCCGTTTTTTATTTATTATTTCATTATTATGTATTCTTTTTTCTTGGGTTGTAATAGGTATTTATTATACAGGCATTGTATTAATGTATTGTGTAATTATGTGTAGCCATTTATTAAGGATTTATTATGGATTTTAGGCTGAGGAACGAATTAAATCAATTACCATGTATTCTTAGGGGAATATTTGCTCCAACATACGATCGTTTTAACATACGAAGTAGTTTCTGGAACAAATTAAGATCGTATGTAGAGGTATCACTGTACTTGTAATATATATGTAAACATTCTTTATGTTTATGTATATATTTTTGTGAATAGAAATGTAGTAAGTTTTCTTTTCAGTGTTTGTGCTGTGTGGAAGTGTACGACAACGACACCGGCGTAGTGCTAGGCCACAACGGTTTCACGTCATGGGGCGCGGCCTCTCCCTCTTGGTCCTTCGGTAGTTTCCTTCGGCTTTCCGTTAATTCGTCCGCCGTGGGGAATCGTCATTGCTGGACTTTATTCATTCATCTATTACCTTCGCTGTTCCTCCTTTCATACGGGGAACTTGGATTCTCAGCGAAGGGAATGTGGGAGTTTAGTTTGACTATGTTCTCTCTCTCTACTCGAGGTCGTTCACCCTTTACTACTACTACATACTATTACGGAAGCTTCTTTCCCGTTGCAGGCTGAGTTGCTTTTCCGTTTTATTTGCCTCAATTAATTTTAATGAAATCTAATTGTATTTGTAACTTTTCAGCTTCTGGGGAACACTTCCCTTCGGGGGTCCGTGGTTCTTACTATTTGTGAACATTCAAAATCAGTTACATAATTATAATTGTTATAATTCTGTTTTTAAATATTAAACTTAGCCGGTGAATATATAATAGCTGACGTCTCCGACGGCTCGACAGATTCCAAAAACTCGCGAGCGATCGCCGTGAAGGTTGCGGGTGTCCCCACTAGCGGCGACTATCGGCCAGATACCGCATATACTTGTAAACATCTCCAGTTCTTCTCGGTCGGTTTCATCGACAAGTTGATTCCACTCGCTTTATGACCTCGAGTTTTCTACCGAAATGGTGAAGTACTTGGTTTTGGTTTTATTGCTTTCGCCGTGTTGGATTATTCAATACTATCTTCAAAAGAAATGCTTTTGAAAGGAGAGGAAAAGTGTTTTGCCCTTGCTTTTTTATCTCTGGTTTTTCCATAGAGTAAAGATGGCCGACCCTTCCCTCAGTGTACGGAAGTGTGTTTAAGGCTTTTAGTAATTATTTTATCACGTTATAAATTATTGTTGATAATTATAGATTTTCCTCTATATATTTATATCTCACCCGCCTTTATTAGGCCTCTTCGATTAACTTTCCATTTATACTAAACATCAAGATAAATTTTATGTTTTGTTTATATGCGGCCTTTACCTATTCCTCCCCTAGTCCGAGATGTAGGCGGTCCTAACTTGGAAACCGAAGTTAAAAAACGTTGAGCCCATTCAACTTTTATTTTCGTTAAGTTTAAATCATTTGCTCTGTAAGAGTTATGAAATGAATATGTTTTAGAAAATATTTTAAGAAATATATTCTTTGAATAGTCTTCGTGCTGTTTTTTCAAAGATGAACTAACGTTTGGTTTATGCTACGCGGTTTGCGCTCTATCGTTACGATAGAGAAAGAGAGAATCACGGTTTCACTTTGCAGAAAGAGTAAATCGATTTTGATGTTTTGTTCATTCTTCTTTCAAACTGAAGTGTTTTAAATACTAATTTAAAGGAACTTGTTAATTTTCAATTTCTTAGTCCTTTCAGTTTTTTCCTTTGGTCAAATAACCTGTTTATTGACGAAGGGTGAGTGGGCAATTCTCTTGTGTGTGACAAGAGAGAGAGAGAGAGAGAAAGAGAGAACGATCCGATCTTTATTCTCGTCCCAAGTAAGGAGTTTGGGAGCGAGTAACGTTGTTCTCGATTCAGTTTTTTACTCTCGTCCCAAGTCTCTGTACGGGGAGAAAGGATAAAACGTTTTTCGTTTTTATTCTCGTCCCAAGGCACTGTACGGTGAGAGATTGAAAACGTAGTCTTTAGTGAACTAGTGTTTAGTCTCCTCCCCAGTCACTGATCCTTTTTAACTTTATATATTTCCGTTTTATTCGATATATATGTATATGTTTTTTTATTTTTGCATGTGTGTTTCATTTTGTACTAATGTGCTTACATTATACGACTCATTTCGCAATTATAACCTTTTGATGTAAGGGAGAATTGCGTGCTTCAGGTAGATATCAGTTTTATTCATGCCTAATGTGAAATTATTGAAAAATACGATATCAGTGAAGCGAGTGCTAGAAAACATGTGCTGTGTTGCGGAGGGTTCGTTTGTTCGTGCTTGTCACTTGCCTAGTCCGAGACCTCTTTCAGGCTCCCATGCACCAGGGAGAAGGAATGTCGTAGGACCTAAGGGAGTGAGGAGTGTAAACCAACGAACAGACGTTCCCTCAAAGGTATCAGACGTTGCTCGGCAAGCACGTCCTTGCCATAAGACAGGAGAGACGAAGTTTCTCCTCGTCATTCGAAGACTTTTCGCAAAAGAAACCTTGGTGCAAGGTTTCTAGACCCTTTAAGCGAAAGTCAGTCCCTTCAGGACAGGTCCAGTGTCCTGGCTGTAGCCATGGGGACAGCTCTGACCCTTTGCAGTCGTCGGAAGACTGTTCGCCTATTAAACGCAAGCGTAACACAGGGTCCGAGGGTCGCGGTAAAGGCAATGTTTTGCCAACACAGACGTTACCGTCGTCTCGGCCCGTTCCGACTCCCGTTGATCCTAAATGGGTTGTCCTGCAGGACATGCAGACTAAGCTTGCCTCCCTTATGGAGAAGTATGACATTTACTCGTCCGTTTGACGTTAGTGCTGACGTTTCTTGTACTTTGAAACGTGATGTCAGGAGTTTTTCACGTCAGTCACGTGACATGGATCCTCCCTCGCTGCAGTCTCGTGTTGACTTTCAGCCGCTGCCGCAGTCATCGTGTTGACGTTCAGCCGCTGCCGCAGTCTCGTGTTGACGTTCAGGACGTTTGCCAACCAGCTCAGTTGCCTCGACTTGACGTTGAGCGTCAATCACCGCAGTCGAAGGTTGTTTTGACTGCTCAGTCTAGGCAGTCAATGCAGTTCCGACGTGACGTCGAGCGTCCATCAACTCCTGTTGTTGTTGTTGGACAGTCACAAGGTTTTCAGTCCTTTCAGCAGCGACCTGACGTCTCTTCCTCTACTGCTACTGCTGCTCCTTTGCTTGTTGACATTGCCTGTCAAGCATTGCCGCCGCGGCAGGTCTTTCCTTTTCATGAGACTAGACAATTGTCGGACGAGGTTCCTTCAGATGAGGAAGTTGCTGATCCTCCTCCTACTGATATTCCTTTGGGGACTTTGTCAGACGGAGAGGAGCCTAGAGCTGCTCAGACCTCTATGGACTTTAAAAAAATCATGCTGATTTTTAAGGATCTTTTTCCGGTCCATTTTGTAACTGCTACTCCTCGTTCGCCTTCGTCAGAGTTTACGCTAGGCCTAGCTACTTCGAAGCCGTCGTTTTCTAAGCTAGTGCTCTCTCGCTCTTCTAAGAGAGCTTTACGTTTGCTAGGCGACTGGTTGATCACCAGGAGGAGTTTGGGGGAGACAGCCTTTGCTTTCTCTCCTTTTAAACTGGCTTCTAGAGCGAGCGTCTGGTATGACACGGGAGAAGTTCTCGGCTTGGGAGTTCCTGCCTCTGCCCAGGGAGACTTCTCAAGCCTCATAGACACTCCAAGATTTTATGGTCGGCTTCAGAGCTAGACCATCTCCTGTTAGGAGTTTTTTCGAGCGTTTGAAGTTTTTATTTGTTGGTTGGTCCCTGGGAGCCTTAAGTCAGAAGGTCTCTCCAGCTGTCAATGTTTTGCTGTACAATTATGTCATGCATGAACAGGGCTATCAGGGATGGCTCCAATGATCTGACAGCCACGTTCACTGCAGGAACAAAGCTATCAGGGATGGCTCCAATGATCTGGCAGCCACGTTCACTGCAGGAGTACTTAAGATGTAAGTGCGCTCAATGTGTTCATTGTCAAGACAAACTTCACGATGAAGACTACCAAATCTGTCTTGGCAGCAGTAAGGGAAGGCGACTGGATGGTCTCTCTCGACCTTCAGGATGCATTCTTCCACATCCCGATTCATCCAAACTTTCAACAACATCTGAGGTTTGTGGACGGGAAAGTAATGTACCAATGTCGAGCACTGTACTTCGGCCTCATTCCTGCTCCTCTTGTTTTTACAAGGCCCTTGCAAAATGTAGCAAGCTTTCTACATTTTTTGAGGATTCAGAGCCTCCCTTTTATTTTGACGACTGGCTAATCAGGGCGTCATCATTATATCACTGTCTGGAGAGCCTCTATGGATTTTAGACCTAACCAAGGAGCTAGGTCTCATAGTGAACGTAGAGAAGTCGTAACTTACAGTACCCCATCCCAGACTATTCTTTATTTGGGAATGGAGATACAGTGTCTGATTTTTCGGGCCTTTTCGTCTCCCACAAGAATGGAACAAGCTCTGTTAAAAGTCCTTCACTTGCAAGAGGAAAAGAGTTTGAACTAGTCTCGTGGGAACTCTTTCATCGCTGGAGTAGTTTATCTCTCTGAGGAGACTCAACTTATACCCTCTCCAATTTCACCTAAACCATTGGAACAAGGAGAAGGGCTTAGAGAGTATCTCTTTCCCAATCTCCAACCCAGTCTAGACATGTCTGACTTGGTGGGACGGCAACATCAGACTTCGAGAAGGTCTTTCTCTTGCGATCAAGAACCCAAACCATGTGTTGTATTCATATGCTTCGGTTTTGGGTTAGGGAGCTCCACTGGACAGTCTGGAATGCTCGGGTCTTTGATCCACGGATCAGAAGGAACTCCATTTAAGGCAAGTGACATCTCTCCTTTGGCGAGATTTGTGCAAGGAAAAATGAATGTCTTGGCGGACTGCCTCAGCAGAAGAGGACAAGTCATCTCCATGGAGTGGACGTTGCATAAGACTGTGTGCGAGAAGCTATGGATGACATGGGGTCAACCCACCATAGATCTTTTTGCGACTTCTCTGACAAAGAGGCTCTCGACTTACTGCTTTCCAGTTCCAGATCCAGAGGCAGCCCACATAGACTCTTTCCTGCAGGACTGGTCTCACCTGGACGTTTATGCCTTTCCACCTTTCAAGATCCTAAACAAGGTGCTGCAGAAGTTCACCTCTCACGAAGGGACCAGGTTGACATTGGTTGCTCCACTCTGGCCCGCGAGAGAGTGGTTCACAGAGGTACTTCTATGGCTGGTAGATGTTCCAAGAAGTCTGCCGTTACGGATGGATCTCTTGCGACAGCCTCACGTAAAGAGATTTTATCAAAGCCTCCCCACGCTTCGTCTAACTGCCTTCAGTCTATCGAAAGACTCTCTTGAGCTCGAGGGTTTTCGAAGGAGGCAGCTAGAGCGATCGCGAGGGCTAGAAGATCCTCTACCATCAGGATCTATCAGTCGAAATGGGAGGTATTTAGAGACTGGTGCAAGTCCTCCTCTATTTCCTCTTCCAGTACCTCTGTAGCCCAAATTGCGGACTTTCTCCTGCATCTGAGAAATGTTCGCTCCCTCTCTGCTCCCACTATTAAAGGCTACAGGAGCATGTTGGCGTCTGTTTTCAGACATAGAGGCTTGGATCTGTCAAATAACAAGGATCTCCAAGATCTCCTTAAGTCCTTCGAGACCTCTTAGGAGCGTCGTATGTCAACTCCCGCTTGGAACTTAGACGTGGTACTAAGGTTCCTAATGTCGGACAGGTTTGAGCCATTGCATTCAGCCTACCTGAAGGATCTCACCCTCAAGATGCTTTTTTTTATGAATAGAACTTACCTGGCAGTTATATATATATATAGCTGAGTCTCTGACTGCGGCAGAATTAAATCGAAAATCGCGGCAACTGCCTTATGGTGGTTGTGTGGTTAGATGGTTAACAACCCTTACAGGGTGGTACTTGGAATCATTCCCATTTTCTGTTCCTCAGATTATCTCTGCCGGCCGGATCGACAACATCGTTGGTCCGCCTTTCAGAGTTTGTTCGGATCGCTTTCCCTTCATCGCCTTTTTGGACTTCGTTTTTGGTGAAGTACACTGTGTTGGGATTTGGCAATTGTGTTGTTTTTGTTTTTTGTCTTTTTTCCTATATTATCACGAGTGAGAAAATTCATTATCGTGTTTGTGCGAATGATATTTGCAAGGTGAGGTTGCCGAAACTTTCGGTTGACCCTCACACTATCTGTATGGGTTGCAGGGGTTTTGAATGTGCTTTAGATAATAAGTGCAAGGAATGCGAGGTTTTAAGTGATAATGATTGGTTAGCTATGCAGCGCTATGTGCGCAAACTCGAGATTGATAGAGTTAGAAGAGCTAAATCAAAGTCAAAGTCTGCTAGTGAGCCTAGCTTAGATTTATCTATTGACCCTTTGCTTGTAACCCCTTTGGAAGGTATTCCTTCCCCAAATGTAGTAACTCCTGCCCCTTCTACAGGACCTGTGCCTACGGATGACCCTGGGTATGCTAAATCAGCTGCTGAATTGGAGGCCATTAAAGCACAGTTGGAGGCCTTTAACCCTGGATAGGTACGCTCCTCGGACACCCCTTTAAGGGTATACTCGGACGCAAACGACCCCGACGCCAAAAAAAATTCTTGAAAAATCAGTTTTTGCAGTAACCTCCTTTTTTCTTTTGCCAAAAAAAAAAAACTTCAATGAATGCTTAAAACAACTGTAAAGATAAATACTACTCATCTGCAGAAAAACTATTTATTATAAATATTTTAAAAAATTAAGTAGAAAAAAAAGACCTGACATAAAAATTCATAAAAAAAAAGTTTATACATATATACACAAATCCTTTTAGGAATTGATTCTTGAATGTTTAGGACACATCTTGATGTATTTTGGATGAAGTCAGACCCATGGAGGTGAAGATCTGAAATGAGAAAAAAAGGGTAACTTTTTTTGGCCAAAAAAATTTGTCCAAATTTCATGAATTTTTTTGGGTACCCAAATGAAATAGGAAGTGGCTAATTTTTTTAGGGAATAAACATATGTTATCCTAAAATAGAAATATGTAAAAAATCTTCATTATTTTGTAAATTACATTTATATCAGGGGCCATATCTAAAGGTAATTTTTTGAGTACTTAGAAATTTCGTAAAAAAATACATATATTTAATATATAATATGATATTTATGCAGGTAAAAATATACCAAAATATCACAAATTCTATAGGGAACAAGAATATATATAGATAGGGCAACTTACGCTTCGGATATGTCCACAAAATGGCCGCCAACCACACTGACTCAGACTCCCTAATCTGCCACTTGAAATGTAGGAAGGGTATGTCAATTTCAAGGTGTTATTTACTAATCTAATTATTATTGGATATGCATAAAAATTGTATGGTGGGTTGCTGGATAATTGTCGATTATTTTACGACTATAAAATTAAAATTCTGACCCAAAAAAATTTTTTTGAAGGGAAATAAAATCGAAAAAAATAAATGTAAAATATAATATTTTAGCTAAAAAAATTTAATGATATTCAATCAAAAAAGAAGTAAACAAAATTTTCCGACAAATAAACATCTAGAGGAATCATTACTCTGTGATAGTTCCTTAGTACGTAGTAATTTTGAAAGAATTGGGAAAAAACAAAAAAATGGCAATCACCGGAAAATCGAACACATACCTATATATACGCCATATCTGGCTAAAAAAAAGATAGGCATGGGTAGCCATATCATCTAGAAACACTTTCCAACACTATAAAAATATAAGTTTTGCGACACTACTTTCCAATTCCTTACGGTTACATGACTAAGCAAAAAAATGCAAAACAAATAAAAAGGGGCACTCGTGGAAAAATGGCCATTCTAATATACGACATTTCAGAAAAAAAAAATTTTAGCCACGTGCTAGGCAAACCATCAAGGCACATTTTCCGACAAATAAACATATAAATGAATCATTACTCTGTGATAGTTCCTTAGTACGTAGTAATTTTGAAAGAAATGGGAAAAAACGAAAAAATGGCAATCACAGGAAAATCAAACACATACTTATATATACGCCATATCTGGCTAAAAAAAAAATAGGCATGGGTAGCCAGATCATCTAGAAACACTTTCCAACACTATAAAAATATAAGTTTTGCGACACTACTTTCCAATTCCTTACGGTAACATGACTAAGCAAAAAAATGCAAAACAAATAAAAAGGGGCACTCGCGGAAAAATGCCCAACATTCTAATATACGGCATCTCAGATAAAAAAAAAGACATGCACGTGTTAGCCCAACCATCAAGGCACACTTTCTAACACATAAACATGAAAAAAAAATCAATAATATACGGCAATTCCTTACTACGTAGTAAATTTTTACAAATATTGAAAAAAAAACAGAAATTGGCAACCGCAGTTAAATACCCAATATACCAATAACTACGTCGTATCTGACAAAAAAAAAATCACGCATGGGTAGCCAGATCATCTAGACACACTTTCCAACACAAAAAAAGCAAAAGTTTTACGACACTATTTGGCAATATCTTACGGAAAAATGACTTGGCAAAAAAATGAAAAAAAAATGAAAAAGGGGCACTCGCGGTAAAATGCCCGACATTCTAATATACGGCATCTCAGATAAAAAAAAAGACATGCACGTGTTAGCCCAACCATCAAGGCACACTTTCTAACACATAAACATGAAAAAAAAAATGAATAATATACGGCAATTCCTTACTACGTAGTAATTTTTACAAATATTGAAAAAAAAACAGAAATTGGTAACCGCAGTTAAATACCCAATATACCAATAACTACGTTGTATCTGACAAAAACAAAGTCACGCATGGGTAGCCAGATCATCTAGACACACTTTCCAACACTAAACAAGCAAAAGTTTTACGACACTATTTGGCAATATCTTACGGAAAAATGACTTGGCAAAAAAATGAAAAAAAATGAAAAAGGGGCACTCGCGGTAAAATGGTCCTCGTGGTGATGAACGACATTTTAACTAAAAAAAAAATCATGCACATGGTAGCCAAACAATCCACCAAGACTTTCCACAACTGATAACCTATACAAGTTGCACCATTCTACGACAATTTCATAATACGTAATAACTTTGATAATTATGCAAATTACCTTAGAAGGGTAAACTCGGTCGCGCTCGACCCCGACGCGTCTCGGAAATCGGGGAAGGAGTACAGCTACAGCAATGCACATCTGGACACTACTAGAGCGTGTAGGGGAGACACCTCCTGCAGGTCGATCACCCACAAATTCAGTCACGGGGGTGAGTCACGTGAGAAAAACCTGTTTTTTTTTTGACGCTCGGGGTCGCGAACGACCCATCGTACCTATCCAGGGTTAAAGGTAAGGGTGTTGGTGAAATTAGTGCTTGTGAAAGTGCAGTGGAGGTGGCGACTGATCGAATCTGTCATACCCCTAGGTCTAGACCTCTACCAAGCTCCCAGGACCAAGGGAGAAGGTACGTCGAAAGCCGAAAGGGGGTGAGAGGTGCTTATCCTCGGTCAGTCGTCCCCTCAGACAGTCCTGTTGCGATCTCCCAGGCTGCTCTTGACCGCCGTAGGAAAGGCGTGTCGGATACGTTTGTGTCTTCGCCTGATCGTTCTCCCAGACGTAATTGGCGTTACGAATCAAGACCAATGAAGAGAGGGTGGAACCGGGACGTGCAGTCTCGCTCTCCCTCTCCCGGTTCGAGTAGCAGAGACCCTGATTCTTCGGAAGACGTTTTCGATGTTCCTGTTAAAAGGGCGAAACAGAGAGTCCTTAGCCCAGTTAATCCTGCTAGACTCCCTGCTTCTTCTGCCAGCGCTCCCAGTCAAGCCGTACGACAACTGCCGTCTTCGGCACCGCGAGAGCCAGCGGAGGTTGCTAAAGCTTTCATGGTTGTTATGCAGGAACAACTTTCATCGTTAGTTAAAGCTTTCAGCCACCCTTCTCAGTCTGTCAGACGTAAGGACGTCTCTTTGCCTGTTAAGAGATCTTCTTCTAAGAGAGTTTTTAGTATATCTCCCAAGAAACCTTTGCGCACTTCGTCGGCCGTACGACAACGTACACCCTCCTCATCGGCACGCTGCCAGGAATTTCCTTCCCCCCCTCCCGCCGCCAGGACGATACTGCCTCTCGTTCTCGGCGCCGCGACGATTCCGTTTCCCTTTCGAAACACCTGGACGTTACTGCTTCGTTTCTTAGGAAACAGGATGAATGCAGTCTGCATTTTCAGGGCGACGGCAGCCTGCATCTTCAGGACGCTTCCGTTTCTCGTCATCGTGATGATACTGCCTCTCGTCATTGTGACGATACCGCTGCTCGTCATCGTGACGATACCGCCTCTGGCCGACTGGATGTTAGCGGCGCTCGGCGCCAGGATTCAAACAGCTCTCGCTGCCAGACTGCTGGCAGCCCAACTCTTCGGGATGTTATCCTTGAGCAGGACCTCGAAGATATTTCGGAAGAGGAAGAAAAACCTGCCGACTCTTCTAGCGATTACAAGGTTCTTTCTCGCTCTCTTTTGGAACTTTATGGGGAGGAATTTCAACCTTCGGCCCCTCGCTCTCCTCAGTCTCAATTTACCAGGAAGAAAGCTACTAAACCTTCGGCCTTCATCAAAATGAAACTTTCAATTTCGGCCAGGAAAGCTCTCGCTAAAGTGAGTGATTGTATGGAGGAACGGAGACAAGCTGTCAAGACCACCTTTTCTTTTCCTCCGTCCCGGCTCGCTTCCAAGGCCGGTATGTGGTATGAGACAGGGGAACCTTTGGGGTTAGGAGTGCCTTCCTCCTCCCAAGGTGACTTCTCGGCTCTTGTGGACTCGGCAAGAAGGCATGCTTTAAACTTTGCCAAGGTGATGTGGTCCATGTCGGAGCTTGTTCACCTCGTCAAGGGAATTTTCAGGGTTTTCGAGGTTTTCAGCTTCCTGGACTGGTCTCTCGGGACTCTGGCCAGGAAGTCTGGACTCCTGGAGGACAAGAAGGACCTGACGAGTATCATGTCCTGCATGGACAAAGCTCTAAGGGATGGAGCTAATGAATTGGCTTCCCTTTTCTCAGCAGGGGTCTTAAAGAAGAGGGCCCTTTTGTGCTCCTTCACCTCTAGATCTGTGACTGTTGCCCAGAAGTCGGAGCTGCTTTACGCCCCTTTTTCTCGTCATCTTTTTCCCGAAGCTCTGGTCAGAGATATCTCCCTTTCTATGGCTCAGAAGGCTACTCAGGACCTTTTGTCTCGGTCGGCTAGAAAGACCTTACCTGTTGCTCTTGCTCCTCTGAAGAAGGAGGAGAAGAAGTTTCAACAGCCCTTTCGGGGCAGTATCTCCTCGAGAGCGGATTTTAGGGGGAGAAGACAAGAGTCAGGGCCAAGGACCAGCAGGGGTGCGTTTAGGCCTCGGTCCAAAAAATGAGATGGAAGTCCTCCAGACACCAGTAGGGGCAAGACTGTCTCGTTTTTGGCAGTCTTGGGAAAGGAGAGGGGCGGACACCTGGTCCCTCTCAGTCATCAAGGAAGGTTACAAGATCCCCTTTTTAAAGAAACCACCTCTCTCAAACTCTCCCCTGGCCTTAGTGGCTCAGTACACCGACGCGGGGAAACAAGAGGCTCTTCTGGAGCTAGTCGACCAGATGTTGGTCAAGGGAGCGATAGAGCCAGTTCAAGACCTCGCCTCACCAGGCTTTTACAATCGCCTGTTTCTGGTTCCCAAGAACACGGGTGGATGGAGACCAGTCCTAGATGTCAGCTCTCTGAACGCCTTCGTGGAGAAAACAAAGTTCTCCATGGAGACGGCTCAGTCAGTGCTGGCTGCAGTTCGTCCAGGAGACTGGATGGTTTCTCTCGACCTACAGGACGCTTATTTTCACGTCCCCATTCATCCGTCTTCGAGGAGATATCTGAGGTTTGTGTTCCAGGGCAAGTGCTTCCAGTTCAGGGCACTTTGCTTCGGTCTCAGCACAGCTCCCCAAGTCTTCACCAGACGTATGGTGAATGTGGCAGGCTGGTTACACCAGGAGGGGATAAGGGTCTCCTTCTATCTAGACGACTGGCTGATCCGGTCACAGTCGAAAGAGAAATGTCTGGAGGACCTAATGAAAACTTATACGATCACTCAGGACCTGGGACTCATCGTCAACTGGGGGAAGTCTCAGACCGAGCGGAATCAGACTATTCTCTATTTGGGGATAGTTCTGAATTCAGTTCTTTTTCAGGCTTCTCCCTCCCAGGAGAGGCAGACCAGGTGCCTGGACAAAGTCAAAGGCTTTTTGAGGAAGCAGGAATGCTCAGCGAAGGAGTGGATGAGTCTGCTGGGAACGCTATCCTCCCTGGAGCAGTTTGTCCCTTTGGGGAGACTGCACCTAAGGCCTCTGCAACACTTCCTCGCAAAGGTTTGGAACAGGAAGATCCAGGAGGACACTTTTTCTTTTCCCATCCCGACAGAGATCAAGGATCTTTTAATGTGGTGGCTGGACCCAGCTCTGTTAAAAAAAGGGATCTCCTTGTTCAAGAAGAGCCCCGACCTAGTGTTATTCTCAGACGCGTCCGAGTCAGGCTTGGGAGCAACACTAGGGAACAAAGAGGTCTCAGGTATTTGGGAAGGGAGTCAGGTCAGTTGGCATATCAACAGGAAGGAGTTGATGGCCATTTTGATAGGGCTCAAGGCCTTCAAAACCTCGGTCTCGGGAAAGACTGTGGAGATCAATTCCGACAACACCACAGCTCTCGCGTACATAAGGAAGCAAGGGGGAACTCACTCCCTCTCTCTGTTCTCAACTGCGAGAGAACTTCTCCTCTGGGCGAACGAGAACGAGACCCAGCTGTTGACAAGGTTTGTTCAAGGGCAAAGAAACATCAGGGCAGACATGCTCAGCAGGAGGGGACAGGTCCTTCCTACAGAGTGGACTCTCAATCCGCATGTCTGTCGGAGCCTCTGGAAGTTGTGGGGCAGACCAGTAATAGACCTTTTCGCCTCCGGTCTAAACAAGAGGATCCCGAACTACTGCTCCCTAGTACCGGACAAGGAAGCTGTTGCGGTGGACGCCTTCTTGATGGATTGGACGGGGCTGGACATGTATGCCTTTCCCCCGTTCAAGATAATCAATCTGGTTGTCAGGAAGTTCGCTTTCCTCGATTCGGGACGAATGACCCTAGTGGCTCCATTCTGGCCTGTGAGGGAATGGTTCACCGAAGTGGTAGGGTTACTGATGGACTTTCCAAGAAGACTCCCGGCAAGTCCAGATCTTCTCAGACAACCCCACTTTGAGAGATTTCACCAAAACCCCCTCGCTCTCAATCTGACTGCCTTCAGACTGTCGAGAAGCTCGTTAGATCTTGAGGCTTTTCGGCACAAGCGGCGAAAGCTATTGCCAGAGCAAGGAGGATCTCTTCACAAAGAGTCTACCAGTCAAAGTGGGAGACCTTTAGAGCTTGGTGCAGGAGGCGTAAGGTTTCCTCGTCCTCTACCTCTCTGAGCCAGATTGCAGACTTTCTTTTGTACCTCAGACAGGATGCTAAGCTGGCTGTATCTACCATTAAAGGATACAGGAGCATGCTCTCAACCGTCTTTAAGCATAGAGGCTTAGAGTTATCTCAGAATAAGGACTTGCAGGACCTCATTAGGTCTTTTGAGACAACGAAGCAGGTGCACTTAAGGCCCCCTTCTTGGAACCTGGATGTGGTGCTTAAGTTTCTGTGCTCCAGGAAGTTTTAGCCTATCTCGCAAGCTTCTCTGCGAGATGTGACTAAGAAAACCCTCTTCCTTTTGTCTCTAGCGACTGCCAGGAGGATCAGCGAGGTCCAGGCAATCGAGAAGCGTGTAGGCTTCACCCTAAATGGAGCGGTTTGTTCCTTGAGGTTCGACTTTCTCGCCAAGAATGAGAACCCTTCGAAACTCTGGCCTAGGACTTTTGAAGTCCCTAACCTCACGGATCTAGTAGGTCAGGAACAGGAAAGCCTCCTCTGCCCCGTTAGGGCTCTCAAGGCGTATTTGGCTCACACTAAGAGCATGAGGGGTGCTTCCAACTCCTTATGGTGTTCAGTGAAGGATCCTCTAAAACCCCTGTCAAAGAACGCTTTGTCCTTTTTCCTGAGGGAAACTATTAGGGAAGCCCACCTCTTTTGTGAGGAAGAAAACTTCGCCCTGTTAAAAGTACGGGCTCACGAAGTAAGGGCCATTGCTGCTTCGCTGGCATACCGGAAAAATATGTCAGTTAAGCAGATCATGGACGCAACGATCTGGAGGAGCAACTCTGTCTTCGCTTCTCATTACCTCAGAGAGGTAAGAGTGGACTATGATAAGTGTTATACCTTGGGCCCGTACGTAGCTGCGGCTTCTGTATTAGGCAAAGGAGTTACTACCCCCACTCAACCTTAGTTTATGTACTTGTATATGGGTTTGTGTTTTTTTTTTTATGGTTGTCTGAGGTCCTCGTCCTGTGGTACGGTTCCCTCAGTCCAGATAGATAGTTTATATCTACTTCTGCAAGGTTAGATGGTTAGCTTTAGTAAGGTTGCAGGTTTTTTTTATATGGGAAGGTAGTTTTCTGAAGTCTAGTCAAGTTGTTGGTCCTACCCCTTTGACAGACTCGATTGAGTTGTTGGCAGCGTAGCGGGTCTACTCCTGGCTGAACACTCCTAAGGGAAAGCGACTCTAGAGGCAGTTACCTTTGAAGTCAGCTACCTTAGCAGGTAAGGAATCAAGGTGTTTGTTCTCCTACAGCTCTTTTGTTGTTTCCCCAACTATGTTTTTTCTGTCTGTTTCCCTCCTCCAAATGTGTGAATCAGCTATATATATATAACTGCCAGGTAAGTTCTATTCATAAAAATGGAGTTTTTATGATAAAACAAAGTTTTATGAATACTTACCTGGCAGTTATATATATATTTTAAAGCCCACCCACCTCCCCTCAGGAGACAGGTCGGGCAAATTTAATCTGAGGAACAGAAAATGGGAATGATTCCAAGTACCACCCTGTAAGGGTTGTTAACCATCTAACCACACAACCACCACAAGGCGGTTGCCGCGATTTTCGATTTAATTCTGCCGCAGTCAGAGACTCAGCTATATATATATAACTGCCAGGTAAGTATTCATAAAACTTTGTTTTATCATAAAAACTCCATTTTGGTGTGCTTGGCTTCGGCTAAAAGGGTCAGTGAGATCCATGCTTTTAGTAAGAACATCGGCTTCTCTACAAATAAAGCTACATGTTCGCTTCAACTTGGTTTTTTGGCCAAGAACGAACTGCCTTCTCGTCCTTGGCCTAAATCTTTTGAAATACCTAGTCTGTCAGAAATCGTAGGTAACGAAGTTGAAAGAGTGCTGTGCCCCGTTAGAGCTCTTAAGTTTTACTTAGCTCGAACTAAACCATTACGAGGTGGTTCTGAGGCCTTATGGTGCTCCGTTAAAAAGCCCTCATTGCCCATGTCTAAAAATGCGTTATTGCACTTTATTAGACTTTTAATCCGGGAGGCACATTCTCATTTAAATGAGAAAGATCGTTGTTTGCTTAAGGTCAAGACGCACGAAGTGAGAGCGATAGCGACTTCGGTGCCTTTAAGCAAAACAGGTCTCTTCGAAGTATTATGGACGCGACCTTTTGGAGGAGCAAGTCGGTGTTCGCTTCATTTTACTTAAAAGACGTCCAGACTCTTTATGAGGACTGCTACACCCTGGGTCCATTCGTTGCAGCGAGTGCAGTAGTGGGTGAGGGTTCTACCACTACATTCCCTTAATCCCAATATCCTTTTAATCTTCTCTTGAAATGTTTTTAATCTTGTCTTGGGTTGTACGGAAGACTAGGAAGTCTTTCGCATCCTTTTTCATTTGGCGGGTGGTCAAATGTTGTTTCTTGAGAGCGCCCAGATTAAGGGTATTGATGAGGTCCTGTTATAGGGGTGTTCGTCCTGGATATAACAGCTCCTGGGAGTCTTTCAGCATCCTGAGAGGATGGCTGGGCTTCGTGAGGAAAGCGGACTAATGAGGCAGAGTAATAATCAGAGTCTGCTTCCTTACCAGGTACCTATACTTAAGTCTGTTTTTTGAATAATTGTCAAAAACTCTTGAGCATATACGCCTTTATTGTATAAATACCGGTCTCTACCCACCACCATGGGTGTGAATCAGCTATTATATATTCACCGGCTAAGTTTAATATTTAAAAATGATATTTTGATTATAAAATAAATTTTTGAATATACTTACCCGGTGAATATATAAATTAAAGGCCCTCCCTTCCTCCCCGATAGATTCCTAGGGGACTGAGAAGAACTGGAGATGTTTACAAGTATATGCGGTATCTGGCCGATAGTCGGCGCTGGTGGGCACACCCGCAACCTTCACGGCGATCGCTCGCGAGTTTTTGGAATCTGTCGAGCCGTCGGAGACGTCAGCTATTATATATTCACCGGGTAAGTATATTAAAAAATTTATTTTATAATCAAAATATCATTTTTTGTTAAAGTTCTCCGCCTTCCCCCTTCTCCCGTGAATGTCAGTGGGGGAGGAGGGCGCATACTTAATTTTTAATTCTTATGTTTCGCTATTCCCTCGGGGTTACTCTTCGGAGTTCCTCCCGGGGGAATTTCTGTTAAATAATTATTTAACTTTATTTTCCCAGTTAACTATGCAGTTTTTCTTCGTTTGACTGAAGTGTGCCAACGAAGCAGAGCTGTCCTGTTTATGCCTGGGGAGTCTGCTGTCGCTGCCGTCTCTCTAGGACATCATCATGGGCGTTATCCCTTCTCTTAGAAGTTCTCCCATGACAACTGTCAGCTCTTCAGTTCATCTTAGAATGATAAAGAGGTTCGTCTCCAGGGGTAGGTAACTTCCCTTTCGAGGGAGGTTCCCTTCCCCGGTGTGAGATCTTCCCTCTGCAGAGGGGGAACTTCTCATACCTTAATATTCCTGGATGGGTTTTCCTGGTCCTTAGGCGGCTATGCTCTTGGTGCTGAGCTACCGCTCTTGCAACCATGCTCAAGGGCCTGAGAGGTTGCAAGGCCTGGCCATGGAACTTCCTGTGACTATGCTCTTGGGGCTGAGCGGTCGCTTCTGTAGCTATGCTCAAGGGGCTGAGCAGCTGCAGGATCAGTCTTGACCTCTCTCGTTCGCGAGGGAGGCCACTCATAAGGGCTCCTCTTCGGAGGATTGCTCCTTATAGGTTAGCTTGCTGACCCTACGGCCCTTAGGGGCACCATCACCAGTGTCTTCAAGTCTCTTCTACGAGGTGTTCACCTCTCTCGTTCGCGAGAGAGGCCACTCATAGAGACTCCTCTTTGGAGGATTGTTCCTGATTAGTCCAGCTTGCTGTTCAGTCACTAACACTTCGGTGTTTAGTGACAGGGAAACTTCGGTTTCTCGTTACGCTGACCCTTCGGGTTCTCATAACTTTAGTTACATTGATCCCTTGGGCTCTCGTAACTTTAGTCACTAACACTTCGGTGTTTAGTGACAGGGAAACTTCGGTTTCCCGTTACGCCGATCCTTCGGGGTCTCGTAACATTAGTTACGCAGAACCCTTGGGCTCTCGTAACTTTAGTTACTCCAACACTCTGGTGTTTAGTGACAGGGAAACTTCGGTTTCTCGTTGCGCTGTTAGGCCTTTGGTCTCTCGTGCCCTTAGTCACTCTGATCCTTCGGGGTCTCGTTCTCCTAGACCTACTGACCAGCCGTCTCCGTTCCTGGCTGCTGACGCGCTGTGGGCGCCCACGCTCCCCGTTATCCAACGGGCACCGATCCCTTCGGGGCAAAAGGGGCTTTCTCACATTGTGAGCAAGTCCCTTAAGTGCCAGGTGTCCCCTGCGCACCAACGTTCTCCTGCGCGCAAGCGCTCGCCTGCTGGTCCTCCTGTTCCTGAGACTGCTATCCAGAGACACGCTGTTACAGGCACTGCTCGCCAACGTTCCCTGTGCATTAGCGCACATCGTTGGAGTTCCTGAGATAGCGCACAGGCGCTCACCAGTGGTTCAGCCTGCGGTGTCTCCAAGTCTCTTCTATGAAGGGCACCTCTCCCGTTCGCGGGAGAGGTCTCTTTTAGAGACCACTCCTCGGAGTATCAAGCAGTACTTCCAGTGTTGATCGTCGGCTCTGGACTGTGAAGCAAACCTGCCTTGGTCCTCTTCAGGGAATGCCCTCCCTTTTAAGGACACATCCCAGTTCCTGATTGTCCTGTCAGCTGATCCTTCAACCTAGCGCAAAGCGTGCGCGCTAGTGCCAACGATCTTCTTATGCGCGCAAGCGCCAATGATCTTCTTTCGCGTGCAAGCGCTGACGATCTTCATACGCGCGTAAGCGCAAACGATCGTCCACCGATGGTTTCCCGCGCGCACTCGTGCGCAAACGCCGACGGTCTTCTTACGCGCTCGAGCGCCGACGATCTTCTTGCGCGCGCAAGCGCCGACGATATCTTCCGCGCACGCGCACAGATGGTCTTGCGCGCGCCAACAAACTCGTACGCACAAGCGCTGATAGCCGCGCGCGCGTGCCAACATTCTGGTCCGCACGGGCTCTTCATTTTGACCCGGCTCGTCAATCTGATTCCTGCGCACCCTATGAAGTCTCGCCCGCCCGCACGCGCGGGCATTTCAACAGTCTCTCGCGCACGACCCCCGGGTATTTCCCATCGCACGAGTGCCAGCGCCTTCCCTAGCGCAATCGCCAATACCCTCCCCCGCGCGAGACTGCCGGACAACGCGCTGTAAGGTCACCATTGCCACTTTCCTCCCCCTCCCCCAAGCACAGAACAGTGTGCTTACCGGAGGGGGGGAAGGTTCCAGAAAGGTCCAGGGACATGCCGTCCTTATCTTTTTACAGGCAACTTCCCTCCAGAGGGAGTGTCTGTCAGCGCAACCGTCGGCCGGAAGCCTGGTTTGGGACTCTAATCAGAGCGGTAGCACAGGCTTTCAAGCTGTTCTTTCTGAATGGAGCCACAAATCCTTGGCTGCAACCACTCCCCCGAGGAGGAAAAGAGGAGTTCGGATGAGGTAACTTCTCCGAGGACGTAACTGTCTCCTCGTAAGTCTTCGAAGCAGGTACTCTCCCCCCTCAGACTTTTCTCCTTCACCTTCGGACGAAGTTTTCCCGCCCTCAGGAGAGTCACGGGAGGTGAGACGTTCCCCAATCACACCATTGAGGGAAGCCCCACCTCGCGCGATAAGCTTTCTCGAATAAAGGTAGAGAAGACCCTTCCTCCGTCGTTGTTGGAGTCTGCATCCCTCCCGGGAGGGAGTCAAGGACTCCAAAGAAATATCGGGAGTCCTTTAGCACCAAATCTTCAGGCTCAGACATTTTTCGTTATGGGAACGAACCTGTTTGAGCCTAAGGACGTGAAGCAGGCGGCTGAGAGGTGTAGGAAGTCACCGAGACTCCCTCCTATATAGGGCTTTGACATTCAAGCCCTATAAACCAGCACCTCGGCAGCCACGTCCTACCAAATCAACGGCAGCTAAGACAGTGGGGTCTAAGCCCTTTCCTGTCAAGGACAAGAAAGGCAAAAAGTTCCCCAGGGGAGGGAAGAATCCTAGAAGGGGCAACCGAGGCCGCAAACGCTAGGATTGGCAGTTCCCCTGCATGTCCGCCAGTGGCGGGATACCTACAAGGTTGCGCAGACAGGTTGCAGCAACTCAGGGCCGTTTCCTGGATGATTTCTGTAAGCAGTCAGGGATATCGCGTCCTGTTCACAACATCTCTACCTCCCCTGAGGACGAATCCGGTGTCATTTAGCACCCTTGCCATGGGAACAGCAAGGGGGCGAACTCTGTGGGCAGAGGTCCAGATTAAAGAATACTTCGGTCAGCTTGGAGACCGCAGACACAGTCAGTCTGGCAGTAAATCGCAAGACTTCTTGTGTTTACTGGACCTGAAGGCCGTGTACTTCCAGATCCCAGTCCATCCGTCTTCAAGGAAGTACTGAGGATTCAGCATAGACAACAAGAAGTACCAGTTCAAGGTGCCGTATTTCGGTCTCTCTACAGCACCACAGGGTTTCACCGGACTGTTTCACCCTAATTTCATCATGGGCACTCGGGATCGGCTTCCGTCTCCTCCGTTATCTGGACGACTGCCGGATCCTAGCAGACGCGGAGTCATTCCCTCTTTGACACCGAGACAAACTTCTACGACTTTGCCTGGATCTAAGGATCATGGTAAGTCTCGAGAGGTCCGCTCTGCTGCCCAATCAATGACTGGTTCACCTAGGCATGATTATAGACACCAATCTCCATAAGGCCTTTCCATCAGACGACAGGATAGCAAGGCTGAGAAGAGTTACAAGCCCTTTCCTCAGACGAGAAGAGCTTCCAACCCAATCGTGGTTACGTCTCCTCGGTCACCTTTCACCCTTGGCTCGTCTAGTCCTCAACAGTCGCCTCAGGATGAGGTCTCTCCAGGGGCGACTCAGGTCCGAGTGAAATCAAGGCTGCGATTCCCTGGGCATCATGATCCCTATGGATCCTTCAGAACGGACGAACCCCCAGTGGTGGGTGACAGGCGAGAACCTACGGAAAAGAATGGATCTTCTCGTTCCTTCCCCTGGATTGGAGGCTGTTTTCGGACACCTCAAAGGAACGGGGGTGGAGGGGGGACCACTTTCTGTACCACAGGGCCTCAGGCCTGTGGTCAGAATCGGAAAAGTGCCTCCATATAAATCTGCTAGAGATGAAGGCCGTTCTTCCTGGCCCTTCAACAGTGCCAACAAAGACCTAGCGGATCACTCTGTGGTGTGATGAGCGACAACACCACAGTAGTGGCTTACATCAACAAGCAAGGAGGTACCTTTTCAAAGCAGCTATCTCATCTCTCAGTAGAGATACTGAGATAGACCGAAGTCCACTCGATTCCTTTATCGGCTCGCTTCATTCCAGACAAAGGGAATGTGCTCGCCTACAGTCGGAGCAGAGCATCTCAGATAATGAGTACTGAGTGGTCCTTGGATCATCCAGTGGCCAACAAAGTCCTGACTTTGTGGGGTTACCCGACTGAGGATCGGTTCGCTACAGCGCTGAACTTCGAGCTCCCGCTGTATTGCCCCCAGTCCCAGATCCCAAAGCACTCTGGCAAGATGCCTTCCAACAACGGTGGGACAGCAACGACGTGTGCGCTTTACCCCCGTTCTGTCTGATGAGGAGCGTGCTCAACAAGACCAGAATATCGGTTAATCGCTCGATGACCCTTTATAGCTACGCTATGGCATCACGCAGAATGGTTTCCGAACCTTCCGCAGCTCCTAACGGAACTTCCGGGAGAACTCCCTCTGCGACACAAGCTACTCAAACAACCACATGCCAACATCTTTCACAAGCCCGTAGCTTCGCTTCGACTTAACGCCTGGAGACTATCCAGCATCTCCTCACTAAGAGAGGATTGTCGCAACAAGTTGCGAACGGGATGTCTGGACACCTGCGCAGGTCATCCGCAGGGTCCTACCAGGCAAAGTGGAGAGTTTTCTGTGGTTGGAATCGTGAAGGGGTATCTCTCCACTCGATACCACTATTCCAGCAAGAGCAGAATTCTTCGTTTATTTGCGGGAAGAATGCGCCTTTCAGTCTCGGCAATGAAAGGCTATCGCTCAGCCTTAAGTCTAGCCTTCAGGCTCAAAAGAGCGGACATTTCTTCCTCGCTGGTATTTTTCCTACTCATACGAAGATCCGATCTTACCTGCCCTCAGTCGGAAGTGAGACCACCTCCAGGGAACATGGTTCGAATTCTCAGGCCTCTTAGGAGGCCTCCCTACAAACCATTTCGCAAGGCTTCAAATCGCCATCTAACTTGGAAGGTGGTGTTCCTACTAGCTCTGTCCTCGGCCAAGCGAGTCAGTGAACTTCATGGTCTCTCGTATGACATCCCCCATGCAAGGGGATTAGGGGAGGTAACGTTTAGATTCGTCTCTGAGTTTGTGGCTAAGACACAGAATCCGGGAGTGCCGGATCCTCGATTCAACTCTTTCTGGATTTCGAGTCTTCGTTCTGTAACAGATGACCCAGACCATCTCCTACTGTGTCCAGTAAGGAGTCTGAGGTTATATCTCAAAGAACGGCTGCATTCGTCCCCAAGTGCAAACTTTGTTTGTGAGCACTGGGGGAACAAAGAGGAGGGTCACCAAAAATACCATCTCCGCATGGATTCGTAGGGTGATCCATCTGTCCCTGAATCCTGACCCTCCTCCGTCATGTCGCCTTAGAGCGCATGATGTCAGGGGTGTAGCTACGTCCCTGATCTTCAAGAAGAACTTCTCAGTGACGCAGGTTCTACAAGCAGGGGTGTGGAAGCGTCAGACGACCTTCACAGCCCACTACCTGCAAGACGTGACACACAGGAGGCTCGATACGTTCTCTATCGGCCCTGTGGTGGCTGCACAACAGCTGGTCTAACCTCAGGCTCCTTAATGGACAGGTAGCAGAGGGTTGAGGGCATTGTTACCCGGTCTTAGTCTGCATGAATGAAAAGTTGTTCCGTAACCGAAATACAAACCATGCTATTTACATTGGGTTTACCTTTTAGCGTAGCTGAAATGGCGAGCCATTAGAATTTAACGAGGGTGTATTACCCCCCCCCGCTAGTTAGCGGGGGGTAGGGGAGTGGTAGCTAGGTACCCCTCCCCCCTCACACCGATGAACTGCTTCACTTTCACTTTTGGCTCGGACATGGACAGACGTCTCTGTCTTTGTCCTCGCTTGGCAGCCATTGTTGTTTTGTCTTTACTTAAACACTTACTTTTCTTTTACTCAATATATATGTAAACATTTTTTCGTGGTTATGTATACAGTATATTTGAGTATAGAAATCAGTAAGTTTCCTTTTCAGAGTGTGTAGTGTACGATATCTCTGTGGAGCCCTCGGCAGTTAGGCCACCATGGTGTAATTTCATGGGTCGCGATCGAGTTTGACTTCGGTCTTTCTCTCTCTCTCTCTTTGAGGTCGTTCACCCTTTTACTACGTTACTTTTACTACGTCTGAGTAGCTTCCTTCCTGTGTGGGTGGGGTTGCTACGCCGTACGTTTTGTCTCAATTAGTTTATGAATCTAATTGTATTTGTTGATTTTTCAGCTTTGTAGAACGATTCCTTTCGGGGTTTTCGTTCTTTCTTTAGTGTTCATTCATTTTTAAATTACATAATTACATAGTTAGATAATTATAATTGTTATAATTCTTTGTTGGTTTCAGCTCTCCTTCCGTGAGTGTAAGTGGTTGTGAGGGCACGTGCCTGTTGTGTAATTCTTGTGTTCCTTTCCCTCGGGATTCCTCTTCGGAGCCTTCCCGGGGGAATGAATGTTAACGAATGATTTTTGTTTTTATTTTTCACAGTTACTGATCTAGTTCGTTTCTGTAATGTGACAACGGAGTGAGCTGTTTTGTTGAGGCCTGGGGATTCGGCTGTTGCTGCCTCCCCTATAGATCGTCAGGGGCTTATCTCCTTCTCTTGGAAGTACTCCCGTGACGATTGACAGCTCTCCAGTTCATTTTAGAACACTCAGGAGGCTCGCCTCCTTGGGTGGGTAATTTTCCTTCCGAGGGAAGTTTTCCTGTCCAGGCTTGAGTTTTTTCCCCTTTGGGGGTTTCTTCTTTTGCCTTTTTTTCGTGCGACTATGCTCTTGGTGCTGAGCGGTCGCACCTGCAGTTACGCTCAAGGGGCTGGGCAACTGCAGGAGCCCCTCTTCGGAGGATTGCTCTTTTTAGGTCACTGGCTGACCCGTCTCTTCTACGAAGTGTTTCTCTTTCATTCGCGAGAGTACATTCATAGAGACTCGTCTTCGGAGGACTCTTCTGCTGTTGTTGCTGTTGGCCGCCTTTGCCGTAAGGCTCACCGTCCGCTACGTCGTAAGGGCCTCCCATCTCCCTATAAGGGTGCTAAGAGACGCCTTTTTGAATCTCCGTATGCAGCCTGCAACTCCTCCTTCTTGACCTTCCGCCCCTGGTGCAGATGGACAGCAGTCTGACCTCATCTTATGACGGGCAACGGTCTTCCGACGGACAACGGTCTTCCGACGGACATCGGTCTTCCGACGGACAACGGCCCTTCGGGGCAAAGGGTTGCCTCCCACGGGGGTGCTTCCCTTGCGTGTCAGGGTTCCCCTGTGCGCCCTTCTGCAGTGTTCTCTCCTGCTCTGTGTTAGCGCACAGGCGCTCTCCAGCTCAGTATTAGCGCACAGGCGCTCTCCTGCTCATCAGCGTTTTCCGGATCGCTGGCGCTCTCCTGTTCGCCGGCGCTCTCCTGTTCGCCGGCGCTCTCCTGTTCGCCGGCGCTCTCCTGTTCGCCGGCGCTCTCCTGTTCGCCAGCGCTCTCCTGTTCGTCAGCGCTCTCCTGATGATCGTCGCTGCTGTTCCTGTTGGTTCCTGTTACGCGCCCACGTTCGCCCGCGCAATCTAGAACTTCTGTTCAGGTCTTGGACAAGGACTCTTCTTCTACGCTCAGGCTTCCACGCGTTGCCTTCTGCTCGCCAGCGATCACCAGCTCGCCAGCGACCACAGACGCATCAACGTTCGCCTGTTCGTCAGCGATCTCCTGCGCGTCAACGATCGCCATCGATCTGCCACGCGTGTCAGGTCCCCTGGACTCCATCAGTAGCGATCTAGCGCTCGCCTGCTGTGGACCACGATCTCCGGTAGCTGAGTCTTGCCGTAGATCTTCCTCCTGCTCGCCAGCGCTCACCATTACTTCTGTCCTTCTATGCGCCAGCTTTCTTCAATCGCCAGCGCACATCTGCGCGCCCTTTCCTGCCACGCACCAATCGGCGCCAACGGCTTTTCCTGACCGTCCAGGATCGCCTGATTAACAGCTTGCTTCAGCACTCACCTTCCTGATGCACCTGCGCGCCTTCTGTTTAGCGCGGTGCGCGCTAACCATCCCTAGTCTCTTACGCGTTAGCGATCGCCTACGCGCCCGCGCAATTCTTCGCCTGCGCGCTAGCGTTTTTTTAACGCACCTCCGCTCGCCAACGTGCCGTCGCTTGCCAACGCGCCATCGCTTGCCAACGCGCCTTCACTCGCCTACGGGCCATCGCTTGCCAAGACGCGCCATCGCTCGTCAACGCGCCATCGCTCGTCAACGCGCCATCGCTCATCAACATGCCATCGCTCGTCAACGCGCCATCGCCCGCCTACGCGCCATCGGTCTCCCGACCGCCTGCGCTCACCCGCGTGCCTACGTGCCTGCGCCCACGTGCCTGCTCTCACCCGCGCGCCCACGTGCCTGCGCTCACCCAAACCTTCTCCTTCTGGCCAGTAAAGGAATCGAGGGGTAATCTTTGGGAACAGCTGCAGTTTGTCCTCACGTGCAGCCGGGTTGGGAGCACAGGAAGGACACAGGGGAGAGTCTCCAGTATACCTCTTCAGCTCAGACTCAAGGACATTCATCTCGACCTGAATCCAGACCCTCCTCCGTCACTTCGCCCTACAGCATGATGTCGGATATATCGCAACGTCCCTCGCCTTCGAGTAGTACTACTCTGTGGCGCAGGTGCTACAAGCTTGAGTCTGGAAGCGTCTAATGACCTTCGCAGCCCGCTTCCTGCAGGACGTGACCCACAGGAGTATCGATACGTTTCTATCGCTCTGTGGTGGCTACACAACAGCTGGTCTAACCTCAGGCTCCTTTTTGGACAAGTAGCAGAAGGTTGAGGGCATTGTTATAAGGTTTTAGTCTGCATGAACGAAAGAAGTATGTCTGGCCCTTACTTCTTTCTTCATCGTCCCCTCTACTGGGGAAGCAGCATCCTGGTCTCTGCATAGCTGACCTCAAACCTCTGCAGGTAAGCCATGCTTCCTTGTGTTCCGATTATTGAGTCAATACTGTCGCGTCCCCCATACCCTGACGAGGTGGTATTGGGAACGTCCTAACCCAGAGTTCCTTCTGGAACTCCAGGTCAACTGCCTAGGACGGGTCACACTTCTTCCTTTACACACAAGCTTATGTAGGCCACACATTTCCTTGCGGAGCAAGGAACTTGTGAGGTGCAGGGACTCCTTTCCTCGAGTGCGACTCACTCGGATTTTGAGTCCCCTGGTAAAGCCAAAGCCAGTATGGCTGGGGACTTTCCACCCTTCCTAAGAGGTAAGTCACCCAATGTAAATAGCATGGTTTGTATTTCGGTTATGGAACAAATGACAAATTCGGAGATAATTTGTATTTTTCCTAACCATACAAACCTTAGCTATTTACACATATTTGCCCGCCAGCCCTGTCCCCCAAGACAAGTCCTACCTCTAAGTGAAGTGAAGCAGTTCACCGGTGTGTTAGGGGGGGAGGGGTAGCTAGCTACCACTCCCTTACCCCCCGCTAACTAGCGCGGGGGTAATACACCCTCGTTAAATTCTAATGGCTCGCCATTTCAGCTACGCTAAAAGGTAAACCCAACGTAAATAGCTAAGGTTTGTATGGTTAGGAAAAATACAAATTATCTCCGAATTTGTCATATTTGTCTGGCCCTTATTCTTTTCTTCATCCTCTCCTTCCTTGGAGAAAGCAGCATCCTGGGTTCTCTGCATAGCTGACCTCAAACCACTGCAGGTGAACCATGCTCCCTTGTGTTCCTAGTATTAAGTTAATACTGTCACGTCCCCATACCTGACGAGGTGGTATTGGGTAAGTCCTAGCCTAAAGTTTTCCATTTAAAGAGCTTCAGGTCAACTTCCTAGGACGAGTCACACATAATCCTTCACACACAGCTTATGTAGGCCGCAGCCCTTGCGTAGCAAGGTGCGAGCGAGGTGCAGAGACTCTTTATTGTTGAGTACTGACACACTCAGATAATGAGTCCCCGGGCAAAGCCAAAAGCCAGTATGGCTGGGACTTTTCCACCCTTCCTAAGGGTTGAGTCACCTATATTAATTAGCGTGGTTTGTATTTCGGCTACGGAACAAATGACAAATTCGGAGATAATTTTTATTTTTCCTAACTATACAAACCTTAGCTATTTAATCAAACTTGCCCGCCACCCCTGTCCCCCGTGAAGTCCCACCTCTAAGCAAAGTGAGCTCATCACACAGGTGGGGGGGGGTGTAGCAAGTTACCCCTCCCTACCCCCCGCTAACTAGCAATGGGGGTAGTAAACCCTCATTGAAATTCTAATGGCTCATCATTTCAGCTACGCCGATAGTAATAACCCATATTAAATAGCTAAGGGTTGTATAGTTAGGAAAAATACAAATTATCTCTGAATTTGTCTTTTTTTTTTATCTAGTGAGGCTTAGGATGTCATACTTGATGTTGGATTAATGGGGTTTGATAAGGCCAGGTTTGGTGATGGGTTACTGTAATATGAGTTACGTATACAATATATTATTTCCGTGTCTTGTTATGTAGACCCCTCCATAGGTGAACAGAAGTTGGGGATCTGACATAATCTACTCTCTGGACGACTCTGTTGCCAGTTAGGCCTACTGTTGGTTACTTGCTTCTCGTTGTCAGACAATCCCAAAAGACAAGAGTCAATGAGCAATGCTGTTGTTTGGTGTAGGAACATTACGCTGCGTTGTCTATATCCCCCAATGTTGCCTTACACCAGACCAGCAGACTGACCCCATTTTAGGGAAAATCACTACCAATTTATCATCGTTTATATCTCGGGAATGAGTTGGTAGTTGGATGTGAGGAGAAAGACCATTGCTTTTGTGTGTAATGGCTACTGACAATATGTTTTTACTTTAATGCTTTATTACACACAGCACTTATTACTTTAATACTTTATTACACACAGCATTGAGTAAGTTTTGTTATTATTCTACTGTTTTCCTATTCTTTGCTATTTGTACTTCCTGGAAACATATTGTACTGTATTTTATTTAATGTTAGAAAACCTGTTGATTTCTAAAGGTAACTTGTTACGGTACTATATACAAACCTTTAAACTTTACATAGAAAATATATTTGTTCCGTAACTGGAATACAAACCACGCTATTTAATAGGGGTACAGTATTACTTTCGGCGCAGCTGAAATGACGAGCCATTAAAATTTAACAAGGGTTTACTACCCACACCGCTAGTTAGCGGGGGTAGGGGAGGGTAGCTTGCTAACCCCCCCTCACACACACCTGTGCTTGAGCTCACTTTACTTTTGGCTCGGAGCGAGAACGGTTGTTTCCTCTCTCTCTCCTTGCCTATTTTGGACTGCCATTAATAGGGGTACAGTATTACTTTCGGCGCAGCTGAAATGACGAGCCATTAAAATTTAACAAGGGTTTACTACCCACACCGCTAGTTAGCGGGGGTAGGGGAGGGTAGCTTGCTAACCCCCCCCCCTCACACACACCTGTGCTTGAGCTCACTTTACTTTTGGCTCGGAGCGAGAACGGTTGTTTCCTCTCTCTCTCCTTGCCTATTTTGGACTGCCATTAATTTTTGTCTTTTTACTCACTTTTTCTTATACAGTGGTACCTCTACATACGAATTTAATTCGTTCCACAACCGACTTCAGATGTAGAAAATGTTCGGATGTAGAAAATGTTCGGATGTAGAAACGAATTTTCCCATAAGAATACATGGTAATTCATTTAATTTGTTCCTCAGCCTGAAAACCCATAATAAATCCTTAATAAATGGCTACACATAACAATAATATAACTGCATAATATGAAAGAAGCATGTAGAAAAGATAGTTATAAAGAAATAATAAATAAAAAATGTGTTTTATTGCCACTTTACCTTAGAGACAGGCCAACGCAGGTGTAGGATTTGCTACGCCAGGAGGAGACGGACGATCGGTGAGAAGGTAGACATGGTGTTAACATGTTCTTTAAATAAATACTCTCTCTCTCTCTCTCTCTCTCTCTCTCTCTCTCTCTCTCTCTCTCTCTCTCTCTCTCTCTCTCTCTCTCTCTCTCTCTCTCTCTCTCTTTTCTTCACTGTTAGTGTTAGAGACGTCTATTAATTTTTTCTGAGAGAGAGAGAGAGATTAAACAAAAATGTGTTGTGTACATATGATTTTTCAATATTTAACTTAGCCGGTGATTATAATAGCTGCAGCTCTGCTGCTCGACAGAAAACTCTACGGAAAAAATCCGCCAGCGATCGCTATACAGGAGGGGGTGTACTTCAACAGCGCCATCTGTCGTCCAGATACCCAGTACTCATTGTAAACAAAGAACTCAATTTTCTCTCTGTCGTGCTACCGGCAAGACCTACTAATTCACTGTTGCTAACTGGATTTGTTTTCACAACTATTTGGTGAAGTACACTATTCTGGTTTTGAGCTTTCGCTGTGCAGGCTTTCTCATCAATAAATCCTTGCATTCTTTTTTTGATTACGGATTATTTGTTGATGACTTTGGATAGTTTTTGAATTCCCCTTTGACTAATTCAAAATGGCTGACCCTTCTCAAGTCCCAAAATTCAGGAAGTGTAATGCTAGGGACTGTTCAAGGCGTCTTCCGAAGGCCTCTATCGATCCTCACACTGTTTGTTCCAATTGTCGGGATAAAACCTGTCAATTGGAAGATCGATGTGAGGAATGCGTTGGGCTTTCGGAATTCGATTTTATCGAATTCCAAAAATATACACGTAGGCTAGAGAGAGATAGAGTCAGGAGAAGTTCCTCTCGTTCTGTTGAATTTTCCTCTCCTCATGCCCCACAACCTATTCCTTCCCCTGTAGTGGTTGCTCCTAATCCCCCTTCTGGCACTCAGGAACCTTCGATGGCTGACATGATGCGTGCCATCCAAGCTCTGGGTGAGAGAGTTGAGTCCCTGGCTAGTGACCGTAACCAGCTTATGGCGGACGTCAAGGAGCTGAAGTGTAAAAGTGCAGTGGGAAGTGATAAAGTGAGTGATAGTGTTGTGGATAGTGTTGTGCTTGAGGGTTCGTCTGTTCGTGCCTGTCGTCCTCCTAGTCCGGGACGTCTTGCAAGCTCCCAAGTCCAGGGGAGAAGCAATGTCGTACGACCAATGGGTTCGAGAGGCTTTAATCAGCGAACAGACGTTCCCTCTGTGGTTTCGGGCGTATCTACCCAAGATCGCCCCTACCACACAAAGATGAGAGAGCCCATTTATTCCTCATCTGCGGAAGAGGTTTCTCACAAGAAACCATGGACCGAGGTCTCACGACCGTTAAAGCGCAAGTTGGACCCTTCCGCGCAAGTCCAACGGCCCAGCTGTAGCCACTGGGTCAGTTCGGACTCGCTGCAGTCGTCCGATGACTGCCCACCTCCTAAGAGAGGCAAAGCGGTACCGCCTCAGACTGTTACACCGTCTGTCGCCGCACCTGCTCTTGCAGACCCTAAGTGGTCTTTGCTGCAGAACATGCAGTCCCAATTAACGTCTCTGATGCAGGACATGAGTGCGGAGAAGGTTGCTGCCGCACCAGCTAGTACAGCCTCTGGCCTACAACCAACCACTCACTCGGTTGTGCGTCCCGTGGACGCTGAGGCGACCTTCTTGCACTCGCCAGTGGAGAGAGTTCCGCCACCCATGCGTTCCAGTGTACCCTGCCAGCCGCATGTTGACGTTCAGCGACGCACGGAACCTTCCGTTGACGTTCGCGAGGTACAACAACCGTCAGAGTTGTTTTGTTTTGACGCGGTGCGTCAACCTCCGCAACCCAGTGTGGTTGCCACTGCACGCCCACAGCAGGCTAGACAGTCTGGAGTAGACACTGTGCGTCCCCGCGCTGCTATGGTTGTTGCCAGCTCACAGACTGGGCAACAGTTCCATGACGTTGCGTCCGGCTCAGTCACGCATGCACCCGTGCGGCCGGACTCAACTTAACAGCCGTTACCTACTCCTTTGCCGCTTCCTCCTCAATACTCGGATGATGGACTTTCGGATGATGATGGTACTGCTCACGTTGATGAGCCACATTCGGATCTTGACGAGCCTAAGTCCACGCAACCCTCTTTGGACTTTAGAAAGGTTTTGGCTCTGTTCAAAGAGATGTTTCCGGACCAGTTTGTGTCTGTGGCTCCGCGCTCTCCTCCGTCAGAGTTTGTTTTGGGTATGCCGTCATCTTCGCCTGCCTTTACAAGACTCGTCCTCGCTCGCTCGTCCAAGAGAGCTTTACGAGTGATGGGAGAATGGATGCAGTCCAAAAAGAGTCTAGGGAAGACAGCCTTTACGTTTCCCCCTGCTAGACTCTCCTCTAGGTCGAGCGTCTGGTATGCCACGGGAGAAGTTCTCGGCTTGGGAGTTCCTGCCTCTGCCCAGGGCGACTTCTCAAGTCTTGTAGACTCTCCCCGTCGGCTAGCCATGAGACGCTCAAAAATTTGTTGGTCATCTTCGGACCTAGACCACCTTTTGAAAAGGTTATTTAGAGCCTTCGAGGTCTTCAACTTTTTGAACTGGTGTCTGGGAGCTCTAAGCAGGAAGATCTCTCCGACAGACAAGGAGACTTCCTTGCTTATCATGTCCTGCATGGACAAGGCCATACGTGACGGGTCTAGTGAGCTTGCTGCATCGTTCGTATCCGGAGCCCTCAAGAAGCGTGAGAACCTTTGCTCTTTCCTGTCAGCTGGAGTTACACCTTGCCAAAGATCAGAACTTCTGTTTGCTCCTCTTTCTAAGGGCCTCTTTCCAGAGGACTTGATTAAGGAGATTGCTGCTTCTTTGATACAGAAGGACACTCATGATCTGGTTGCGTCCTCTGCTCGCAAAGCCACCCCTTTGCCTACCTTGTCAGCTAGACCAAGGATGGACACTCCAGCGTCCCGTTTTATTCCGCCCTTTCGTGGCAGAGCCTCCAGCAGAGGAGGTGCTCGTGCCGAAGGGAGACGTGGAAAGAAGAAAGGAACTAAGTCCTTTAAAGGCAGAGTCTGACTGCCATCTTCTTCAGACAGCAGTGGGAGCCAGACTCAAGAACTTCTGGCAGACCTGGGAAAAGTGAGGCGCAGATGCACAATCTGTGAAGTTGCTCAGAGAGGGGTACAAGATCCCGTTTGTACGAAAACCCCCTCTAGCAACGTCTCCCATCGATCTCTCTCCCAGGTACAGAGAGGAAGACAAGAGACGAGCATTGAAACAAGAAGTGTCTCTCTTACTAGAAAAGGGAGCGGTAGTCAAAGTCCTGGACCATCAAACCCCGGGCTTCTACAACCGCCTCTTCTTAGTGGCAAAGAAGACAGGAGGGTGGAGGCCGGTGCTAGATGTCAGTGCGCTGAATGTCTTTGTCACAAAGCAGACGTTCTCCATGGAGACCACAAAGTCTGTTCTAGCAGCGGTCAGAAGGGAAGACTGGATGGTCTCTTTAGACCTAAGGGACGCTTACTTCCACGTCCCCATCCACCCAGACTCCCAACCTTTTCTGAGATTTGTTTACGAAAAGGTTGTCTACCAGTTTCAAGCCCTGTGCTTTGGCCTAAGCACAGCTCCTCTTGTGTTTACGAGGCTGATGAGGAATATAGCCAAATTCCTGCATTTAGCGGACATCCGAGCCTCCCTCTATTTGGACGACTGGCTTCTAAGAGCTTCTTCCAGTCGTCGCTGTCTGAAGGATCTAAAGTGGACTCTAGATCTGACCAAGGAATTGGGTCTCCTTGTCAATTTGGAAAAGTCTCAAGTGGTCCCATCCCAAACTATTGTGTATTTAGGGATGGAGATTCACAGTCTAGCTTTTCGGGCTTTTCCGTCGGCCCCCAGAACGAACCAAGCCCAGTTATGCATCCAGAACATGCTGAAGAAGGAACGATGTTCAGTCAGGCAGTGGATGAGTCTGATAGGGACACTATCATCCCTGGAACAGTTCGTATCATTAGGAAGACTACACCTCCGTCCTCTTCAATATCACCTAGCTGTTTACTGGAAAAAGGGCAAGACGCTAGAAGCGGTCTCGATCCCCATTTCCGAGAAGATGAAGTCTTGCCTGACTTGGTGGAAGGACAGTATCAGCCTCAGAGAGGGTCTGCCCCTGGCTGTTCAGACTCCCAACCACGTTCTCTTCTCGGACGCATCTGACACAGGCTGGGGCGCAACATTAGACGGTCGGGAATGCTCGGGAACTTGGAACTCGAGTCAAAGGACAATGCATATCAACTGCAAGGAGCTACTGGCAGTTCATCTGACTTTGAAAAGCTTCAAGTCTCTCCTTCAAGGCAAAGTGGTGGAGGTGAACTCGGACAACACCACGGCTTTGGCGTACATCTCCAAGAAAGGAGTGACCCACTCTTTGACGTTGTACGAGATCGCAAGGGACCTCCTCACCTGGTCAAAAGATCAAAACATTTCGCTAGTAACGAGGTTCATCCAAGGCAACTTGAATGTCATGGCAGATTGCCTCAGTCGGAAGGGACAAATCATTCCAACAGAATGGACCCTACACAAGGATGTGTGCAAGAGACTTTGGGCCACATGGGGCCAGCCAACCATAGATCTCTTCGCAACCTCGATGACCAAGAGGCTCCCAATATATTGCTCACCAATCCCGGACCCAGCAGCAGTTCAGATAGATGCCTTTCTCCTGGATTGGTCACATCTAGACCTTTATGCATTCCCCCCGTTCAAGATTGTCAACAAGGTACTGCAGAAGTTCGCCTCTCACGAAGGGACAAGGTTGACGTTAGTTGCTCCCCTCTGGCCCGCGAGAGAATGGTTCACCGAGGTACTTCGATGGCTAGTGGACGTTCCCAGAACTCTTCCTCTAAGGGTGGACCTTCTACGTCAGCCACACGTAAAGAAGGTACACCAAGGCCTCCACGCTCTTCGTCTGACTGCCTTCAGACTATCGAAAGACTCTCGAGAGCTAGAGGCTTTTCGAAGGAGGCAGCCAGGGCGATTGCTAGAGCAAGGAGGACATCCACCCTTAGAGTCTACCAGTCGAAGTGGGAGGTCTTCCGAAACTGGTGCAAGTCAGTTTATGTATCCTCGACCAGTACCTCTGTAACTCAAATAGCTGACTTCCTTTTATACCTGAGGAAAGAACGATCTCTTTCAGCTCCCACTATCAAGGGTTACAGAAGCATGTTGGCATCAGTCTTCCGTCACAGAGGCTTAGATCTTTCCAACAACAAAGATCTACAGGACCTCCTTAGGTCTTTTGAGACCACGAAGGAACGTCGTTTGGCTACACCGGGTTGGAATTTAGACGTGGTACTAAGATTCCTCATGTCAGACAGGTTCGAGCCGCTACAATCAGCCTCTTTTAAAGATCTCACCTTAAAGACTCTTTTCCTGGTTTGCTTAGCCACAGCTAAAAGAGTCAGTGAGATTCACGCCTTCAGCAGGAACATCGGATTTTCATCTGAAACGGCTACATGTTCTCTACAACTTGGTTTTCTAGCCAAAAACGAGCTACCTTCTCGTCCTTGGCCGAAATCGTTCGATATTCCAAGTCTATTGAATATGGTTGGAAATGAACTAGAAAGAGTCTTATGCCCTGTGAGAGCTCTTAAGTTCTATTTAAAACGAACCAAACCTTTACGAGGACAGTCAGAAGCTTTATGGTGTTCAGTTAAGAAACCATCTTTGCCTATGTCAAAGAATGCCTTATCCTATTTTATCAGACTGTTAATACGAGAAGCTCATTCACATCTGAGTGAGGAAGACCAAGCTTTGCTGAAGGTAAGGACACATGAAGTCAGAGCTGTCGCAACTTCAGTGGCCTTTAAACAAAATAGATCTCTGCAAAGTATAATGGACGCAACCTATTGGAGAAGCAAGTCAGTGTTCGCGTCTTTTTATCTTAAAGATGTCCAGTCTCTTTACGAGAACTGCTACACTCTGGGACCATTCGTAGCAGCGAGTGCAGTAGTGGGTGAGGGCTCAACCACTACAATCCCCTAATTCCATAACCTTTTTAATCTTTCTTTTGAAATGTTTTTTATTGTTGTTTTTGGGTTGTCCGGAAGGCTAAGAAGCCTTTCGCATCCTGGTTGATTTGGCGGGTGGTCAAATTCTTTTCTTGAGAAGCGCCTAGATTAGAGGTTTTGATGAGGTCCTGTGGTATGGGTTGCAACCCTTCATACTTCAGATCCTAGGGGTCGCTCAGCATCCTAAGAGGATCGCGAGGCTCCGTAAGGAAGACGTACTTAAAAAGGCAGAGTAATTGTTCAAGTCGACTTCCTTACCAGGTACCTATTTATTTTGTTTTTGTTATTTTGATAACTTCTAAAATGAAATAAAAAAAAATCCTTAGCTCATAATAATGTAAACATTTATTGCTGGTCTCTACCCACCCCCCTGGGTGTGAATCAGCTATTATAATCACCGGCTAAGTTAAATATTGAAAAATGTTATTTTGATTCTAAAATAAATTTTTGAATATACTTACCCGGTGATTATAAATTAAAGGACCCTCCCTTCCTCCTCAATAGAGACGCAGTGGACCGAGGAGAAAATTGAGTTCTTTGTTTACAATGAGTACTGGGTATTTGGACGACAGATGGCGCTGTTGAAGTACACCCCCTCCTGTATAGCGATCGCTGGCGGATTTTTTCCGTAGAGTTTCCTGTCGAGCAGCAGAGCTGCAGCTATTATAATCACCGGGTAAGTATATTCAAAAATTTATTTTAGAATCAAAATAACATTTTTAACAGCGTTAATGTGTTGAAAGACAGTTAAATGTACAGTAACTAAAAAAACAATATCAGCGAATCTGAATTCCTTTATTAACTAAAACAAATATTGATACAAACACACTCGTGTGCGTATGCGCAAACACACACACACACACGCACGAGGAGGTAGAGATGGTGACTGCGATAACATACCGTAACTTACACTACGGAAATTTTAATCTAACTTAGCTTATTTATTTTTTTTTTATTTTTATATTTCACATTTTTTACATTTTTTTTTCTTTTTATTTTTTTATTTTCATCACTTTCAGTGACAAGTTACGGTATGTTATCGCAGTCACCATCTCTACCTCCTCCCCGACCGTCTCTCTTACTGCGTAGCAATTCTTGCACCTGTGTGTGTGTGTTTGTGCATACGCACACAAGTCTGTTTGTATCAATATTTGTTTTAGTTAATAAAGGAATTCAGATTAGCTGTTATTACTTTCTTAGTTAAATTTAATTGTTTTTCAACTTGTTGACACTGTTAAAAATCATATGTACTCTAAACACATTTTTGTTTAATCTCTCTCTCTCTCGGAAAAAAAAAATAATAGACGTATCTAACACTATAACAGCGAAGAAGAACGAGAGAGAGAGAGGGGGAGAGAGAGAGAGAGAGAGAGAGAGAGAGAGAGAGAGAGAGAGAGAGAGAGAGAGAGATTTTATTTAAAGAACATGTTAATGCTATGTTTAGAGAGAAACAGAAAAAGAGAGAAGTCTTATTTAAAAGAGCTTGTTAATGCTATCTTGGTTTTCTTTGCTTCACTTTTTTCTTTCTCACTGTTCATCACGCTGGCCCTTCTCACAAATGATCGTTGCCAACAATCTCTTTGTCCTTTATCCCTATCAACAAAAGGCGTTCTATCTTCCAGAGTATTGCTACGATGTCTTGTAATAATGGTGATCCCCTTCGATGGTTATTTGCTTTAATGGCTGCCTTCAGCTTGATGATTCTCGAGATCATAGGCCTATTCCAGCCACATTTTTTCAATATTAAACTTACCCGATAATCATGTAGCTGTCAACTCTGTTGCCCGACAGAATTCTACGGAGGGATACGCCAGCTATCACAATACTAGAAGGGGGTGTTCTTACCAGCGCCACCTGTGGCCAGGTACTCAAGTACTTCTTGTTGACACCTCCTCAATTATTCCTCTGTCGTGCTTCTGACAAGACGTTCTGGGATACGCTTATGTTCTTGGAGTATTTTCACGACTTTGGTGAAGTATTTCTCTTTGATTTCGGCTGTCGCTTTACTGGAAACTTATATTTTAGCTTAGTTAGCTTTTGGAATTAATTTGATTAATTTTGGTGACGAAGAGAGTATGAACTCTCGTTCACCTTTCAATGGCCGACCCTTCCCTTAGACGGAAGTGTTGGTGTCTAAGAGAGTATAGACTCTTTCTTAATTTTGCTTAACAAAAGTTATAGATTTATTTTATATCTCTCCGCCTCTTATAGGCCTCTTCGATTAACTTCCTTTTATTATAAACTTATTAAAATTAATTTTTATATTTGTTTATATTCGACCTTCCTAATAGTAGGCGGTCTTTTCTTGGTACCGAAGTTAATTATCGTGAGCCCGTCATTTCGGTTTTACGTGTTAACATATTATGCTTTTTTAAGGTCTTTGAAAGAATTTCTTTGATAGTCTCGTACTTTTTCAAAGTTGAACTAACGTTTTGTTTGTCTCGGCAGTTGTTGACGTTCAGAACGTTTCAACTTGCACTCTATCGTTACGATAGAGAAAGAATGTTCACGGTTTCACATTGCAGTAAGAGTAACCGTGTCTAGCGTTTTGTTTATTCTTTCTTAACTTAATGGTTTTGATCCTAATAAAGGAACTTTTCTTTTTGGGAAATATTTTTCAGTTTTTTCCTTTAACAATAATATGTTTTAACGATATATATGATTGGGCTCTTCTCTCAGGTTCTAAGAGAGAGAGAGAGAGAGAGATAGAGACGGAGGGAGAAAGAGGATAAACGTTTCCCTCAGCCTGCCAGGCGTACGAGTAACGTCGTTATCGTTTTGCTCTTATCCCTAGTCTCTTTAGGGGAAGAAACTAAACGTTTCTAGAGTGATCTAGTGTTTAGTCTCTTTCCAGCCACTGAATTTTCTTTCATTAGATTTTTCTGTTACATTGTAATTCTGTTTTCGCAATTACTAACTTTTGAGAAGGATAGAATTGCGTTTTTTCAGGTACAAACCACTTAAAGTTTCGAGTTCAGTGAAATAAGTGCAAACAGAAATCAAAGTGATAAGTGATTAGCGCAAAGTATGTCAGTGTTATGCGTGAGGGTACTTTTGTGCGCGCCAGTCGTCCTCCCAGTCCGGGACCTCTTGCAAGCTCCCAAGCCCAGGGGAGAAGCAATGTCGAAGGGCATAAGGGTTCGGCAGGCCTTGATCGGCGCACAGAAGTATCCTCGGTGGTTGTGGGCGTGTCTTACCGAGACCGTCACTCCCACCCGCAGACGATTGAGCCCTTATTTTGCTCGTCTGCAGAAGAGATGAGAGTGCGCCTACACTCCCCCCCCCTATGCTCGCTCCGCCTGATCGCAGTACCTCCTGCCAGGCGTACGATGTTGTGGACTCAACTACAGTCCATGCAAGCACAGCTTTCGGACCTGATGCGTGAGTGTCGTGCTGAGAGTGTTGCACCTCCTCCTCCTCCTGCACCGGTGGTGCACCAACCGCCTGCACCCGTTCAGCCTGTGCTGCACCCGCCTGCACCGGTGGTGCACCAACCGGCTGCACCCGTTCAGCCTGTGCTGCACCCGCCTGCACTCGCTGCACCCAGTCGCAACACCATCTGCCAGGCGTACGATGTTGTGGACTCTACTACAGTCCATGCAAGCACAGCTTTCGGACCTGTTGCGTGAGTGTCGGGCTGAGAGTGTTGCACCTCCACCTGCACCCTTTCAGCCTGTGCTCAACCCGCCTGCTCTCGCTGCACCCAGTCGCAGCACCATCTGCCAGGCGTACGATGTTGTGGACTCTACTACAGTCCATGCAAGCACAGCTTTCGGACCTGTTGTGTGAGTGTCGGGCTGAGAGTGTTGCACCTCCCCTGCACCCGTTCAGCCTGTGCTCAACCCGCCTGCACTCGCTGCACCCAGTCGCAGCACCATCTGCCAGGCGTACGATGTTGAACCTCTTTCTGTGTTCGCTGTTCCCAGTGTTGTTCAGCCTCAGCCTTCTTTAAGGCAACCTTCGGTTTGGGATCAGGAGGATTACCCCACTCTTCCTCCTCCTCCCCTGGCTGCTCCACCGGTGGTGCAACTCTCGGTGGAGGTACAACCTCTTCCACCTGTGAGTCAGTCTCCTCAGGTGCTGCACCGAGCTCAACCCGTGCACCCTGATCCTGCGCCTCAGACACCTCTGCTTGCGGGAACTTTACCTTGTTCTGCGCAACCTCGGTCTCTTCACGCTCCACTCATACCACAGGAACAGGAACTTTCTGCACCTTCCACTGTTGTTGTTCCAGCTCGTTCTGACTCTGCTGTTCAGCATACCTTACCTCCATTTTCAAACCATGGCAAAAATATGAATCATGAGTTATGAATGTAAGGTAAACATTATGTTGATTTTTAAACCCCATGCAAGCATGCATAAAGCACTCTAGCACTGGTCATGGAATTTCTGAGAAATGTTAAACGCCATGCACACGCTCTGCTTTCCTTTCAGCAGGCTCTGCTTACAGCAGGCTCTGCTTACTACATGCTCAGCATTCAGCATGCTCTGCATTCAGCATGCTCTGCATTCAGCATGCTCTGCATACAACATGCTCTGCATACAGCATGCTCTGCATTCAGCATGCTCTGCATACAACATGCTCTACTTACAGCATGCTCTGCATACAGCATACTCTGCATTCATCATGCTCTGCATACCTTACCGCATGCTTCTCAACATATCTTGGGTTGTTGCCAACTCACTAGACTGTCAAGCAGTTTCATAACGTTGCCTTCTAGTCTGCTGCTTTTGCACCAGTGAACCCTCACTCAGAGAACTTAGCTTTTCTAGGATAAGGTCCCTGTAGATGAGAAAGTTCTTTTCTCCCTCCTTCTGATATTCCCTTGAGGACTCTGTCATTTGGAGGGAGCCTTTAGCTGCATAACCTCTTATGGACTTTTATTTAAGCATAACATGCTTTCAGGGAAGGTAATGGTTCCACTTCAGCCGCTAATCCCGTCTGTTACCACACCTGCTCCCATAGACCTTGAGCTGTGTTGCATGACATGCAGTCCAAGCTTAGTCCTTGTTAGAGGATTTTTGTTTACGGAGTCAATGTGTCACGGGGAAGACGTTCAACAACCAACAGAAGGGACTTGTTGTGACGCAGTGCGGCAACCTCAGCAACCCGTTAAGAAGTTGTCTGTACGACCCAGATAGTCTAGACAGATTCGGGTTGTCACTGTACTTCCTCGCTTGCCCATGATTGTCAGTTTACAGACTGTGCAGCAGTATCATGATCTTGTGTCCGGCTCCGTCAGACGACTGGCTTTTAAGAGCTCCCACAAATCGTCGCTGTCTGGAGATTTTCAAATGGACTATGGATCTGACCAAGGAACTGGGCCTCCTGGTCAATTTTGAGGAGTCTCAGCTCGTTCCATCCCAGACCATTGTTTCCTTGGGTATGGATCTTCAGAGTCGAGCTTTTCGGACTTGTCCGTCGGCCCCAAGGATCTTCCAAGCCCTAGAATGCATCCAGAGCATGCTGAGAAGGAACCGATGCTTAGTCAGGCAGGGGATGAGTCTAACAGGGACACTTTCATCGCTGGCCCTGTTCATCGAGTTAGGGAGACTCCACCTCCGCCCCCTTCAGTATCATCTAGCTGCTCACTGGATAAGGACATGACGCTAGAGACGGGCTCAGTTCCTGTTTCCGAAGAGATGAGGTCTACTCTAACGTGGTGGAAGAACAGCATTCTTCTCAAGGAAGGTCTACCTTTGGCTGTTCAGACCCCCGACCACCGTCTCTTCTCGGACGCATCGGACACGGGCTGGGGTGCGACACTGGACGGACAGGAATGCTCGGGAACATGGAATCAGGAGCAAAGGACACTTCACATCTATTGCAAGGAGTTGTTGGCAGTTCATCTGGCCTTGATAAACTTCAAGTCCCTCCAGCTTAACAAGGTGGTGGAGGTGAACTCCGACTACACCACAGCCTTGGCTTACATCTCCAAGCAGAGAGGGACTCATTCGAGGAAGTTGTTCAAGATCGCAAGGGACCTCCTCATTTGGTCAAAGATCGAAAGCTCACGCTGGTAACGAGGCTCATTCAGGGCGATATGAATGTCATGGCAGATCGCCTCAGCCGTAAGGGTCAGGTCTTCCCCACAGAGTGGACCCTTCACAAGAATGTTTGCAGCAGACTTTGGGCCCTGTGGGGTCTGCCAACCATAGTTCTATTCGCTACCTCGATGACCAAGAAGCTCCTCTTGTATTGTTCTCCGATTCCAGACCCAGCAGCAGTTCGCGTGGATGCCTTTCTGCTGGATTGGTCCCATCTCAACCTGTATGCATTCCCGCCGTTCAAGATTGTCAACAGGGTACTTCAGAAGTTCGCCTCTCACAAAGGGACACGGTTGACGTTGGTTGCTCCCCTCTGACCCGCGAGAGAAGGGTTCACCGAGGTACTGCAATGGCTGGTCGACGTTCCCAGGACTCTTCCTCCTAGAGTGGACCTTCTGCGTCAACCTCACGTAAAGAAGGTACACCCAAACCTCCACGCTCTTCGTCTGACTGCCTTCAGACTATCGAAAGTCTCTCAAGAACTAGAGGCTTTTCGAAGGAGGCAGCCAGAACGATTGCCAGAGCAAGGACGACATCCACTCTCAGAGTCTATCAGTCTTAATGGGAAGTCTTCCGAAGCTGGTGCAAGGCCAATGCAGTTTTCCTCAACCAGTACCACTGTAACCCAGATTGCTGACTTCCTGTTACATCTAAGGAACGTAAAATCCCTATCAGCTCCTACGATCAAGGGTTACAGAAGTATGTTGGCAGCGGTTTTCCGCCACAGAGGCTTGGATCTTTCCTCCAACAAAGATCTACAGGACCTCCTTAGGTCTTTTGAGACCTCAAAGGAACGTCGGTTGTCCACTCCAGGCTGGAATCTAGACGTGGTCCTAAGGTTCCTAATGTCATCAGGATTTGAACCGTTCCAATCAGCCTCTTTTAAGGACCTCACATTAGAAACTCTTTTCCTTGTGTGCTTAGCAACAGGTAAAAGAGTAAGTGAGATCCACGCCTTCAGCAGGAACATAGGTTTCACATCTGAAACGGCTACATGTTCCTTGCGGCTCGGTTTTTTGGCTAAAACGAGCTTCCTTCCCGTCCTTGCCCTAAGTCGTTCGAGATCCCAAGCCTGTCCAACATGGTGGGGAACGAACTAGAGAGAGTACTTTGCCCTGTTAGAGCTCTTAAGTACTATTTAAGAAGGTCAAAACCATTACGAGGACAATCAGAAGCCTTATGGTGTGCTATCAAGAAGCCTTCTCTACCAATGTCTAAGAACTCAGTTTCTTACTACATCAGGCTTCTGATTAGAGAAGCAAATTCTCATCTGAAGGAAGAAGACCTTGCTTTGCTGAAGGTAAGGACACATGAAGTGAGAGCTGTGGCTACTTCAGTGGCCTTCAAACAGAACCGTTCTCTGCAGAATGTTATGGATGCAACCTATTGGAGAAGCAAGTCAGTGTTCGCATCATTCTATCTCAAAGATGTCCAGTCTCTTTATGAGTACTGCTACACCCTGGGTCCATTCGTAACAACGAATGCAGTAGTAGGCGAGGGCTCAGCCACTACATTCCCATAATTCCATAACTTTTTAACCTTTCTCTTGAATACTTTTTATGGGTTGTTCGGTCGGCTAAGAAGCCTTCCACATCCTTGTTGATTTGGCGGGTGGTCAATTCTTTCTTGAGAAGCGCCAAGGTTAAAGGTTGTGATGAGGTCCTTTAGTATGGGTTGCAGCCCTGTATACTTTAGCACCTTTGGGTTGATTCAGCCTCCAAGAGGAACGCTGCGCTCAGTAAGGAAGACGAACTTAAAAAAGAGACAGAGTAACGGTTCAATTCGACTTCCTTACCAGGTACTTATTATTTCATTGTTATTTGAGATAACTGTTATATGAAATATGGGATACTTAGCTATCCTTTAATCTTGTACACTGGTTTTCACCCACCCCCCTGGGTGTGAATCAGCTACATGATTATCGGGTAAGTTTAATATTGAAAAATGTTATTTTCATTAGTAAAATAAATTTTTGAATATACTTACCCGATAATCATGATTTAATTGACCCTCCCTTCCTCCCCATAGAGAACCAGTGGGACCGAGGAATAATTGAGGAGGTGTCAACAAGAAGTACTTGAGTACCTGGCCACAGGTGGCGCTGGTAAGAACACCCCCTTCTAGTATTGTGATAGCTGGCGTATCCCTCCGTAGAATTCTGTCGGGCAACAGAGTTGACAGCTACATGATTATCGGGTAAGTATATTCAAAAATTTATTTTACTAATGAAAATAACATGTTTAGCTATACAGTATCACTCACATGCACACTGCTCTCATGTTTTTCTATAATTTCTTGCTTCAATTCTAATGAAAGAATTGCCTTTTTCTTGTACTGAAACTTAGCTTCTTAGGCACCATGATTATAGGTAAAATCAAAAAGGAAATGTGAGAAAAGGAAGAAAATAAGCACTGTTAATAACAGACCAAACAGAGGACAACCACACGATACACACAAGAACAGAAAACTGAGCACTCAATGCTCAATGGCGTAATGTTTACTTCGTATGTTGGAGCAACACTTCGGATATCGAGGCAGAAATTTGGTCGAATTTTACTTCGTATGTTGGGACATTTGTATGTAGAGGTACCACTGTACTTGTAAATATATATATATATATATATATATATATATATATATATATATAAACATTCTTATTAATGTTTATGTATATATATGTGTATAGAAATGTAGTAAGTTTTCTTTTCAGTGTTTGTGCTGTGTGTGTGATATACGACAACGACACTTGCGTAGTAGCAAGGCCAGCACAGTTCCACTTCGTGGGGAACGGCCTCTCCCTCTCTGGTCCATCGGTCTTCCCATCGGCATTTATCCGTTAACTCGGCCGCCGCAGGGGAATCTTCATCACCTGGACCCTCTTCATTCAACTATTGTCTTCGCCTTTTCCTCTTTTCCTACGGGAAACTTGGATTCTGAGTGAAGGGAATGTGGCCTTTTAAAGATTGACTACGGTCTCTCTCTTCTTAAGGTCGTTCACCTTTACTACAACAACGTACTATTGCGGAAGCTACTTTCCCGTGTGCGGGTTAGGTTGATATTCCGTTTGTTTGTCTCAGTTATTTTTAGTGAAATCTAATTGTATTTTAACTTTTCAGCTTTCTCCATGGGGAACACTTCCCTTCGGGGGGGTCAGTGGTTCTCACTATTAGTGAATATTCTTAGATGTTTTGAATAATTATAATTCTGTTCTTATTACAGTTACTCCGCTCCCCCCTTCTCCCATGGATGTCATCTGGGGGAAGGAAGGGCGCATACTTAATTCTTATTTTATGTTATTCCTTAGGGTTCCTTTTCGGAGTTCCTCCCTAGAGAATTTCTGTTAAATAATTATTTATTTTATTTTCCCAGTTAACTATGCAGTTTTTCTTTGTTCGACTAAAGAGTGCCAACGAAGCAGAGCTGTCCTGTTCATGCCTGGGGAATCTGCTGTCACTACCGTCCCTCAGAGGACGTCATCATGGGCGCCATCCCTTCTCTTAGAAGTACTCCCGTGACAACATGGCCAGCACTTCAGATCATCTTAGAACGCCAAAGAAGGTTCGCCTCCAGGGGTTGGGCAACTACCCTTCCGAGGGAGGTTCCCTCCCCAGGTGTGAGGTTGTTTTCTCCCTTCAGAGGGAGAACTGTAAGTTTACTTGTGAACGAAGGTTCTGGAGTGGGAGGAGAGACCTTCCGGACTCACCAGTGGTAGCTTATACACCCCCCCCCCGGAACCCCCCCAAGCGGCGGCGCGAGCCCTAAACCACGCCCCCTTGGGCGGAGTTACCAGGGACGAGCGGGTTGACTCGGGAATGGAAGTCACATTTTTGAAGTTGTAATAGAACAAAAAATAACAGAAGTGGTTGAGTTTACCTTGGTTGTGCGAGTTATGAAGGAATTACTGTGAAGGTGCAAATTGTTGGACATAAAGGTCTTTTTACTAGTAAATTCAATCTTCTTGTGCTCTCTTGGTTGATATGAATATTGAAAGATTCCAGTTAGTTTGTTTTCTGTGGAATAATAGTGATTGTATGTGTGTGTTCTTGTATATAACCTACTCTGTTGAATTATGAAGTTGTTAGAATATTCCCTCCTAAGTACATGGTCTCCTCGGCTCACGGGGGAAGGGTTGGAGGGTGACCCAGACCTTGAGTCCAGAAGGTCTCACCTCCCACTCCAGAACCTTCGTTCACAAGTAAACTTACAGTTCTGGAGAGGGAGGTCTCAACCTTCCGGACTCACCAGTGGTAGCTAGGCAGATGCTTCAGGGAGCTTGAAGATGAAGTCCAGCGACCACAGCATCAAAAGCTCCCTGTAAGCCGAGGAGAGCATAGTAAGAGCTGAAGACAGAGTCGCTTCTCCAATTCATTCTGGACATGATTTCTTGTATAGAAACTCCTTTGTATAGCAGTCTTGATGAAGCTTGACCCCTTATAGAGTGGAAATTCGTTGACTGCTTAGTTGCATTTGGGTCGGCTCTGAAAATGCACTCCCTAAGAAGTTGTCTCATTTTTTGTAAAGACATTATCTTGAAGTGTTCATCTAGCCATAGCCTATGTGGTCTTTCCTGTCTATTTTTCTTTCCATACAGACTGTTTGTGTATTCCAAATAGAAGTTCAATTGTCTGACTGGACATATTTTTGGTCTGTTAGGAAGCTTCCTAAAGCTGATCTCTATTGGCGTGTAGTTGTTCTTTTGGTTTTTGGCCATGAAGGAAGGGTGGTTCCGTAAGACAATGTGTTCTGGGGTGAAGTTGCTCCTGGAAATGCAGAGATTGTTAAATTGATTTGCTCTTAAAGGGCAAGCTAAGGCTACTAGGAACAAGGTTTTCTGTGTCAGTAGTAAGGTAGAGTTATCACTCGTGGTGTTGAGAAACGAGATTACTTTGTCTAGATCCCAGCCAGGGAACTGGTGAGAATTTCTTGGCTTCCTTCTATTAACTCCCGATATCATTGCTTTGACATATTTGTCTTCTGCAAGACAGTAACCTGGGAAATAACCTGACAAGATAGGACCTAAAGCTGCTCTGTAGCTCTTCAGGGTATTGTAAGATAGTCCCTTGTCTATAAGGTGATTGAAAAATAAGATAATTGCTAGCAGGGGGAATTTGTTGTCTCTTCCATACTCCTTGTGAATGAAACTTTTAAAAATGTTATATAGGTTTTCATACTTGTGCAAGGAGCTGTCCCTCAAGCTGACTGCAATTTTGGAGCAAACCTGAGGAGGAAAGATATTAGGGAGCTGATCCTTTAAATTTTGAAGGCGATCAAAGTTGATTGGAGCTTTGCTGAGGGTGAGATACAATCCTTGAGAACTATCTGGTAGTCTTCGATCTTCACAGTATATCGTTTGTGCTGCTTCACGACTGACCTCACTAATGGAATCCATGGTTCCGTCCCCTGCGATATGGTGCAGAAAAGCATATTATTATTGCATTCTTTATAGATTTTAAAAGCTACTTTGTGTAGTAAGAATCCTGGTGGAAAGGCATAGAGAAGTGTTGATCCCTTCCAGCTAATCGTAAGTGCATTATTGCTGATGGCTTTTTGGTTTGGAAGAGATGAACAAAACTTTTTGCTCTTAGTATTGAAGCCATTTGAGAACAGATCTATTTCCGGGGTGAAATTGAAGTCAGAGCAGATTAAGGAGAATAGACTGTCACTGAGGGAAGTTTCTGTGTGAATGGAACCCAGGTCCCTGGAAAGTGAGACTGCGATGGTGTCACTTACTCCCCTGATCCATCTGGAATATAACTGTATGTTGTGATCCTTCATGGTACTAAGTATTTTCCCGACCAGATCATGAGCTAACTTGTTTCTGATACTACCCTGTTTCCTTAGCCAACAATTAGTAACCTTTGAATCAACATATATTAAGACTACCTTGTTGTATAACCTTGTGGTGAAGTGTTCCAAAGAATAGAAGCAAGCTAATAACTCTCTTACATTGATGTGAAGGGAGGATTCTTCATTTGTCCAAGTTCCATTTATTGAGAGCATATTACCCGCTATTATTAATGCACCTCCCCAACCCTGGTTGGAAGCGTCAGTGAAAAGTTCTGCATCTATTTGTGGTTTTGGAATGTTAACCCCTCTGTACATTTGTCTCTGTTCCCATGGCTTTAGGTATTTTTTGAAGGTGTGGGGAATGATTTTGTACCCTGAATTAAAATAACTGTGGTATCTGTGGAGATATTAAAGATGGAATCTTCCCAAGCTTGTATAGGATGCACTGAAATTTAAAGCTCCGATTAACATTTGATAGGAATGCAGGTCAGATTTAACAGAGTTGGAGAAAGCTTTGGCCAATTCGACACACTTCTCTATGTTTTTCCCACTGAGATTCATAGTTTTCTTAACCATATTGTAATGCACTCCTAAAAATTCAGTTCTTTGAGTCTGTTCAATTGTAGATTTTTTAAGTGAGATATTCCATCCTAAGTCTGACAAGATCTTAATGACTAGCTGAATGTGATTTTTACATTTTAAATAATCTTTTGCTAATATAAGAATGTCATCAAGATAATTGAATATTAAGATGTTATATGAAGTTCTAATATACTTGATCACCGTGTACATTATCTTTGAAAAAATATAAGGTGCTGTCTTTAGTCCAAAGGGTATCACAGTCCATTTGAACTTCCTTTTACCTAGTTTGAAGGTTAGAAATTTCTGGCTACTTGCATGTAATGGAATGTGCCAATAAGCATCTTTTAAATCTAGTTTGCAGGCCCAAGAGTTTAGATGTAGATAGGGAAATATAGTATTGGCCTTGAGCATGGTAAAAGAAGGTTTTTTAATCATGGTGTTGAGCACCTTCATGTCAAAGATTAGTTGTACTGTTCCATCTGGTTTTAATTTATAAAATATGTGGTTGGAGTAGTAAAAGGAAGTTCCGGGGATCTGCTCTATGACACCTAGTTTTAGCAGTCTGTCACATTCTCTTTCCAATATTTTACGCTTGTTAATTGAATAAAATCTATCTTTACCTGTCCTTTTTAATGACCTCTGGGCTTTTAGTTTATTATTAAATGGAATTCTCACCCCTTCATTGATAATTTTACAAGCAAAAGAGGCATTAGGAAGCTTCCTCCAACTATCAATATTCTTTAGTAATGACTTACCTATCCTTTTCTCTGGGGGGCTCTGGGAGGAGTTATTCATTGGGTTTGAGGCCAAAGGCAAGGTCTCTTTACTTCTATCTTGATTTATAGCATTTGGCCCAATGTCATGATGGTCTGGTGCAGAGCAAAGCTCGTTATTATCTGGTGCTGAGCAAAGCTCATTAACAACTGGTGCTGAGCAAAGCTCGTTATTAACTGGTGCTGAGCAAAGCTCATTAACTGGTGCTGAGCAAAGCTCATTAACTGGTGCTGAGCAAAGCTCATTATTAACTGGTGCAGAGTAAACATCGTTATCAACTGGTGCATAAAATACTGGTGCTGAAAAAATCTCTCTTTGAACTGGTGCGGAGCATGGCTCAATTTCTAGGGTCTTTCTTTTCTCTGGCTCCTGAACTATTAGCTTGTCCATTTTGTGACCTCCCCCCCCTTGTACCAACCTCGCCTATTACCTCTTCTAAGCGGCTGAGACTTGAATCTAAAGTTAGGGTTACATTTGAGGAAACTGAACCTTCTTCCCTGAAATCTGCCCCCAAAGTTGAATTTCCTATCCCTGAAGTTTGCTGCCCCTCCTCTGAGGAGGGGACCCTTGTGAAAGCAGGCAGCAATGGCTGATTTTTGGTCTTCAGTTAAATTCCAAACTTCTTTAATGTCTGCTTTGATTATAAGATCTCTTATCTCTTCCTTGAGGTATCTAGGAACTGCTCTGCTTCTGAAATTTCTTATCAAATTTTGTATGAGGTCTATGCTCCTTCTTAGGGGACCAATAATAATCATGGACAAAAAATCAATGTCATTTACTTTGGAGGGGTATACAATGTGTGCCAGTGCTGCATGCTCTTGAAAGGCAGAAATACTCATTTTAATATTTTGTCATAAAAAAATTTTCTCTTGTAGCTGTCATCAAATACCTTACCTTCAGGCCTGAAATTCAACTTTGGAGTATTAATTAATTTTAAAAAGTCTGAGAACTCCTTATTTTGACTACTAACAAAGAATTTATCACGGTTATCACTATGGCCTTCACTGAAAGTTAATGCTACTAGTGAATTATTCAATTGAATTTTCCCTTCTCTATGAAAAGATGGTTCAGCTTTGAAATTGGTGGAAATATATGAAGGAATGGGTTTATGGAAGGTTGAAATCCTCGTAATCACTTTCATCTCCATTATTATAAAAGGAAAAGAGGTCTAAATTTGCACTTTCAGGTAATTCAGGTGATCGTCTTGAGCGCTTAGTAGGAGGGGGAGCCTCATTCTTCTTAGCAGGTGAACCACTTCTGCCGAGATGAATGTTTTAATATCTGTGAATTATTTACCATAGATTAATTTAAATGTTTGTTCAACACGCTCACCGACATTCTTACGCGCGTGAGCGCCGACGATATTCCGTGTGCGGGTACCGATGGTCTCCCGCACGCGCGCCGATAGTCCCCCGCGCCCGCGCTTTTATATACGCGCGCAAGCGCTGACGATCTTCTTACGCGCGCAAGCGCCAACGATCTTCTTACGCGCGCAAGCGCCGACGATCTTCTTACGAGCGCAAGCGCCGACGATCATCTTACGCGCGCAAGCGCCGACGATCTTCCGCGCGCAGGTACCGATGGATTCCCGCACGTGCACCGCTATCTTCGCGCGCGCTCTTATATACGCGTGCAAGCGCCGACGATCTTCTTACGAGCGCAAGCGCCGACGATCTTCTTATGCTCGCAAGCGCCGACGATCATCTTACGCACGCATGCGCCGACGATCTTCCGCACGCAGTTACCGATGGTTTTCCGCGCGTGCACCTCTATCTTCGCGCGCGCTCTTATATACGCGCGCAAGCGACGACGACCTTCCGTGCGCAGGTACTGATGGTCTCCCGCGCGAGCGCTCACCGACATTCTTACGCGCGTGAGCGCCAACGATATTCCGCGTGCGGGTACCGATGGTCTCCCGCGCGCGCTAGCGCCAATGCTCTTGCGCGCGCTAGCGCCAATGCTCTTGCGCGCGCTAGCGCCAATGCTTTTGCGCGCACTAGCGCCAATGCTTTTGCGCGCGCTAGCGCCAATGCTCTTGCGCGTGCTTCATAATCTGGCACGCGCGCGTGCGAACTGTCCTGTACACGCGCACGAGCCAACGATCTTGTGCCCATGGTCTCCCGCGTGCGATAACGCCAATGCTCTCGCGCGCGCTTCATAGTCTGGCACGCGCACGCGGCAACAGTTCCGCGCGCAGCGGACTATATTCCCCGCGCGCGCTTCATAGTCTGGCACGCGCACGCGGCAACAGTTCCGCGCGCAGCGGACTATATTCCCCGCGCGAGCACCTAGGGTCTCTCGCACGCGCACCAACAGTATTGCGAGTGTGCATGCCAACTTTCTTCTGCGCGCGGGCACCGATGGTATCCTGCACATTCGCCAATAGTCTACTATGCAAGCGCACCGACGGCCTTACGCGCGGGCGCTCTCCAATAACCTTGAGTGCAAGCACATAGCCTTCCGTGCGCTCCGACGGTCTTCAACGTGCGGGTACCGATGGTCTTCCGCACGCACGCGCCAACAATCTCCACGTAGTACTCTCACGCACGCGCTAATGCTCCTACTCTTGCGCAACCAGTTACGCGGTGCCTTACGGCGCGCCAGAGATCTTCCTCACTTTCCTACGCCCTTCTGGGCAGTTACGGTCCCTGGATTCATACGCCAGCTCTTGCCAAAGAGTCAAGGCTCGCAGATCCAATGCACCAGCTCTTGTCTAAGAACCAGCGCTTGCCTGCTCTCCAGGCAGATATTAAGCACCAGCACCATCCTGTGTGACATTGCTCCAGATTCATCTACACACTCGCGCAATTGTCAGTAAAAAGGAGTGAAACTTTTTGGACAGGTCACCATTGCCCCATTCCTCCCCGCAAGCACATAAACATTGCCACCGGGAAAAGAGGAATAAGGTTCCACAGAAGGATTCGAGATCTCGAAGATTCCATCCTACAAGGGAATCGAATTGGGGAATCCTTGGTCTCTGTCTCTTCTAAAGTTTCTTTTTTCCTTGACAGACCAGCGGCAGCAAACAAGAAAGCATCAACAGACTGATCTCTAGATCACTGTTTGCTGATGGCTAGTTCACAGTTTACTGATCGCTAGGTCGCCGATCACCAGATTGCCAATTGCTTGCTCAATGCTGATCTGTGACCTCTAGTCCCTCCAATGACTTAACGATCTCCAATTGCTAGCATTTCCAATCATCGATTGCTAGTCATTATCCAGTCATCAGCTTGCTGATCACTAGATCACCGATGGGCAGCTCATCTTTCTTCGATCATTGAACTCAGCTCGCTGACCTCTGACCACCCCATCTTCAGCTTGCTCATCTCTGACCAAACAGGGGGGATCATAATCAGTTGGCTGATCTCGAACTCGCCATCGGCGCACAGACCACCGATTCATGGTCGTCGGTTATTTGTCAGCAGTTCGTGACTCGAACTTACTAGTCAACCGCTTCCTGTAGTTCCTAGATCAGAAATTATACAACATACTTCTCGCTACTGGCCGTTTGCCATCACGCTAAAGTGATCGGTAAATGTTCGACAACCCTCATCAACAGCTTGCCAACAGGGAACTACTTGCGAGCACTCTCCAACTGCACAGTATCCATGATACGCAACGGTTAACCATTGATTAACATTTGCCAGATTAATTCTATTCTAAGGAATAGCATCAATCCCATCAGAGAAGAATCCTTACACTGGATATCGCCCCTGTTCCTTTACGACACGAGTTAAAACTTCAGCGTCAACAATCTTCCATACAAAAGGATCACCAAGTAGCTGCCCCTTTGGGTCGATGTTCACTTCATGTTGGAGTTCGATCAAGGGTTAAGACCTCAGGTCTTCATTTACACACTGGACCTTAAGGACACTTACTCCCAGGTCCAAACCATCCATCTAGGAAGGTTGGAAGATTCAGTCTAGACAAGCAAGAAACACCAGTTCAAGGCACTGTGCTTCGGTCTTTCCATTACACCCATCCTGGTCTTACAGGATCGGCTTCCGTCTCCGCCCTCTCGGGACGACTGACTGACCTGAGCAGACTCGTGGCTGGAATTTCTGAAGTCTTTTTATCAAGATCCAGTGATCAGGGTAAACCTACGGAATCTTCCCTACTTCCCTCCCAGGAGACTGGTGTATCTGGGAATGATTCTAAACACCAATCTCCACAAAAACCTTCTCGAAACGAGAACGACTTCCATTCCAGGAGACTGGTGTATCTGGGAATGATTCTAAACACCAATCTCCACAAAAACCTTCTCGAAACGAGAACGACTTCCCTCCCAGGAGACTGGTGTATCTGGAAATGATTCTAAACACCAATCTCCACAAAAACCTTCTCGAAACGAGAACGACTTCCATTCCAGGAGACTGGAGTTGGAAAAATAAGAAAGGAGGGGCCATAGTGCTGCACCACACGACCTCAGCCCTCTGGACAGAGCCCGAAGGTACCTTCACTTTGATCTTTTAAGAGATGAAGGCCAACTTTCCGGTCCTTCAACAGCCTCATCGGTTCCTAACAGACCACTCAGTGCAGACCACTCAGTGATGTGATGGACGACACACTGCACACCACATAGAGACTCCCATCGACAAGCAAATAGGCTTGTAGAATCTTCCCATCTAATAGTATAAACACTAAGATGGGCCAAAGTTCCTTCGGTACAACTTTCAGCCCTCTTCATTCCAGACTGGAAGAACAGGCTCGCCGACAATCTGTGCACGGCATCTCAGATAGGTATACCGAATGGACTTTGGATCGCCGTGTAGCCGACAAAGTCCCGACTTTACAAGGTCCTCCAACTAGGGGTCTGTTCACAATGCCCCTCAACCTTCCCTTCTGAGGGAGGGTAGTTATTTGCCAGGTGTTGGGCTATCTTCCCTTACAAGGTAAAGGTCTCCTTCGCGGCTTCTGTTCTGCAAGCTTCTCGCCTGCGAGGAGCTTTCCCATCACAGGCAAAAGGAGTTGATCGTTCCTTCTGGCTGCGGGGATTCCTCCAAAAGGCATTAGTTCTTACGTATCCCGCTCTAGCCCATCAGAGTGCAACTTTTCAGAGCTGGATGATGATGGACTGAGAATTGCCTGCGATCACTCTCCCTCGTTGTGGCCATAGGACACAACGTAGCACATATCACTATGCGCTATGTGAGGACAAGCCCTCACGAGCTTGCTCCCATAGTTTCTCCTTCAAGTAAGAAGAAACATAATTTGCTCTTTACTCGTAAGCTTGCAGCAACTGCCTGTTCTCCCTCGTCATTATGGAAAGTGAAAACGAGCCTTTCTCCAACCATAGATAAGGTGAGTAGAAGAGTTTCTCTCCTAGACGAGTAAGTGGACGAGTTTTGCGATCTCTACCATTTACAAAGATGGAAGGGCGAGTTCCTTTGGTGGAAGAAGGCAAGTACAGTACACTGTTGCTGTGTGCATTGCTTCCAGTGGGTTTCTTCATCTTGACGTGCCGCATGCTCTGCTCCTTAAAGGGAGTCTATCTACAAGGGCGTGCACTAACGCTATGCGTATTGCTCCTTCTAGTGAGTCTATTCATACAGACGGACACAGGCTAGACACTTGGTCTAGAGCAAAGGTGTGTGCTACCTCTTCAACACGCAGTGTGTGCAGAGTGCTGGTAGACCAAGGCACACATTTAGACTTTGACTTACCTGTCCAAACTGGTGGGGACAGGTGACAACCCATAAGCGCTATCATTACTTTCTTTGCCAACGCTCACCATCTATGCAGTTTCTTTTGCGAGAGGAACAGCGCTTTCCCTCAAACACCAACAGTGCTTTTCCCTCACAAACACTTACGGGTGAGCATCAGCAATAAGTACTTAAGATTGTGGTAATGTTGAGCGCTATGAAATATTGCAATTTTTTTCAAATATTTCATATGTTCACCCAAAAAGAACATTAATATAGCTTGTTAAAACACTGTTTTATATCAAGTAATTCCTTACATCTGAAACTTTATTTGGAATTATGAAATTCGAAGGATAACGAAAGAATAAAGTCGATTGTAATATTTATTAACTAAAGAGTAAACTATGTAAAAATTCAGTTGCTTATTCGATGTCTACAATGCATAGCAATCACTGACCTCCGTAGCGGTCAGTTTGAAGCTGCAGAAAGGAAGTCGCATAACGATGGCCTCAGGGATGACAGTAAGATGGTAGATAAAATGGTGGTATAAAGGACTGTAACTATAATGCATTACTGTGTACATCGTCAAAAGTACATAATTTCCACACACAGAAACAGCAACCACATGTAATATACTTCAAAGATCCAATAGGTGAATCTCCAAAGCCAGTGAGAAACATACAGACAGAGTTTAACAGGTGTTCTATGAAAAGGGACTTGGGATGATTAACATCAGAATTCCTGATTGCCAGTAACTGCAAAGGATAATTGGGAGGCAAGTGAGCTGTAGCCAAAGGCATGGAAGGCATTACAGATCAGATACAGTAATTTAAGGTCATTTAGTAAATCTATACTGGGTTTGAACCAACAACCACTCCTTTGAATTTGTCTGGTAACTCCATTCCTTATTATGTCAAGACAGAATACAATCCCTCATATTATTAATGATTGTACATGGTCTTGAATTTTCAACAGGCTAACTTAACTAGCACACTAACTTCAGTTGTTTTCTTTGCTCTTACTGCTCTCCTCTCAGGATTTTTATTCAAATGCTGTTTTGCATAACAACAACAAGTAACAAAACAAAGATTTGTGGGACATATACACCATCCAAAAATTATCTCTATTTCAATTACCTTAAAGCTAATTGGACATGATAGAACACAATCCCCAGACAAATAACACAGATCATTGGTGCATTCAAGTTGCAATGCAAACAGTAGGAAATTACATTGTTATTTCATAGAATTAGTTTGTTTCAACCAGCCAATATTCTTAAATGTTCTGACAGTTAAGGCCTCATAAATATTTTAATACTGTAATTTTTAGCAAGAACTGAAGGCATGGTGGGTATGGGCTAAGAGATGAAACTACTTTGATACAGATGGTGGGGGACATCTGTGTCAAAGGTTACAGTAATAATTTGAATAATCTTTAAAAGATATGAAATTAATTCTTCCCTGCCAAGAGGAATCCCACAAGTCATATATGTATCCACACTTACAGTCCTTCATTTCTTTGGTACATTTCTGTTTTATACTGGATGGGTTGTTGGCTGGGGATGGCTAATGATTTTATTAAAAAGCACAGTGAGACAATCCATAGGTTTCTCACTAAACTAGGACTGTTATCTGAGAGTTAGTATACAAGAGGAGAGTAATATGTATGGCATTTTAGAAAGCTAAAGTGACACAGCTGAAGAGAAATTACTTACAATACTGTATGTATGGAATTATGGGCAGGGTCTGGTAATTGTTTAACAGCTTTACAATCTATCCCCTATCCTATATACAATATTTCTTCTAAAAGATCAGTGGCAACAGAACATGAATTTTTATCATGTATAATTTGTCAAAATTTTGTTTTTGAAATTGCCAAACAGTACATATTAAACTAGAGTACCTCTGAACACTGAAGGAGTTAGTTGTCTTTATACACAAACTCTCAATACAAGCAATTCTAACTGTATTTTGACCTACTTACATGAGACAAAAATTCTCATGCAGGCAAGACACTATCACAAGCATGGCACCATTTTTTCAATAATTATATACAAAATTATATATGCATTTATTTATCTGTTATAAGGAAATCTCATAAAATTTTAAACAAATCGTAATAACAATTTTGTTTAGTAAAACACTACAATTAATCAACAATATGGTTGGACATTGGATTTTCACTTGAGATGTTATTTCCCCAGGAAATCCTATTCATTTATTTGATTTATTCTTTTACACTTATGACTCTCATTAACTCTTTTACACTTAGTTTGAATATCATTAATTCAGGTATCAGGTGAAAGAATTAGATGACAATTCAGGAACACACACAAGATATTTCTGTTACTGTTACAATATATTTTACAGTGAATGAAACACTGTAAAAGCACTAAAGTCGACCAAGGTATTATGTATGAATTTGGAGAGAAAGAGAGCAAAACTTGTTCCTGTAAATGGGAAAAAAAAATTGGAATAAAATAAAAATCTTTCACCCAATTTTACGAATGATAGCTCTAACTAATCATCGAAAGGAATTTGAAATATTTATAATATTAATCTGGGGGAGTGAATAATTAAACTGAGGCATTTCAGCTGGCACTGCCTCCACCTGAGAGTTCCTCTTCATATTGTTTCCTGAAGCAGTCACCAACAGGGAAGAAGTCCCAGCACCTTTGCTGGTACATGTTCCACACATAAGTCTCTTGACCTGTGTACTCTGTTTCATCTTTGTTGATAAGATGCATCAAGAAGAACCTGTTGGGAGATGTAAAGAAGTTTCTCAGCTCAAGTGTGATTCATTTGACGTAATGTAAAACATATTAGAAAAATTATTCTTGAAAGAGATAGACTTTGGTGCAAAATATTTTAAACTAAGATTAATTATAATAACTGATGTTACTGCATAATTGTGAAGACTCGAAGTACATTAATTTTAATGATTATATAATGAATTAAACATCCAAACTGAAAAAGTCATACATAAGCAATCTTTTTTTAACTTACATGTAATTGGCTAAATTATGCTCTTTAAGAACGTGCATATCAAAGCCATGCGGCACTGCATCAAAATAATCGCTGCCTATGCCGCAAATGAAGCAGTTACTCTCCAGGTTCTCCTTGACAGACTCGAGCTGATCTCTCAGTTCACCAAAGGCATCAATAATTAAACCTGAAGGCAATTAAAAGAACAGATATATAACTTCAAATGTGCTAAGTCCGGGGCAACATCATCATTCCAAGTATTGGATAATTTAGTTACTATCTTGAGAACATCTACAGTACTACAATTCTGTCTCAGTACCAGATAACATAGTAGATGCATTCATCTCCAAACATTAAAATGTTATATTTCTGATTTTTCATCAAATCAATTAAATGTTCATGAAGAAAAAAATGGCTAAAATTACTAAAGTTTAAGGTACATATAATAGAACGTTTCCAGAAATGCTCTATGAGGTACATTGATACTTTGTGAACCTCTTAATTATGAGACAACGGATCCCCGCCTCAATAGCTGCAAACAAGATTTGTCACCATCAGATAAACATGCACTTATTCTGTGATAATCAATATTTCCATGTTTGTTTGTTTAACTGCTGATTACAGAATAAATTTTTCAAGAAAGTTTGCTTATTTCTATTGTAGCTCACTCTAAGACACAGAAATGCATGGCACTTTCACGTACTGTACTTTTCCTTTGAAAATTTCTTTCTATTCATTATAAAGTGATTATATAACATTTTTTTGTTAAATTTTACGCTAAATAATAGTAAAGCATTGTGATTCTGGCAGGTTGTTGGTATTTCAGGGGTTTGAATATAGGAAAAGCACATTTTACTCTTACACTACAAATACTATGTAGAATGTCAATAAATGGAGATAATTACAGTAGGCTAACTTTTACTTGTGAAAACGAACAATATATATAAAAGAAATGAAAATAATATTTTGTAGAGGAGAGAGTTAGATTGTTAAGAAAATAAGGGACCAAGAAAAAAAATAAATCTTGTCCATTATCATTTGTACAGTTATCAGGGTTATAAATGTGAACAGTGTTACCGATACTGAAGACGTTCTCCAAGATCTGTGAAATGCAAGTAAAATAGTGGCATTTGGAATTTTATTACAAGATACGGGGAAATTTTATATCGACCGAGATATTTTCAGGTAATTATTTATAGTATGAATATAATTTGGTGGAATTTTAGATTCCATTTTGGAATGGAATTGCACCAAAACAGCTGCTCTCGGTCATTTGCATGGCTGGCATTATGGGAAGCTACGTTTCACTTTAGAGAATGATTCCTGTGTGATTTGATCATGTATGCCAACATAGAAATACACTAAAATATCCCGTACATAATCATGAATGAAGACTCAAATTGCAAGTGTCTCAGTTGGTGGTGAGGTGAGGAGAGCTACACAAGGAATGTTGCCATTGGCTAAAGAGAGTAGTGTGACTATGCATGATAAAATAAAAGACACACTAAAATAGCCTTTACACAATCAAGAATAAAGGCTAGAAACCCAAGGTCTTTGCTAGTTGGCTGAAAAAAGTAGGGGCTAAACTCAAAGGGAGGAGCTACTTTTAGTAAAATATCCTTAGGTATGAAATACAACCATGTGTTGTTGTCTTTGGTAGGATAAACAAATGATTCTAAATTCCATTGGGTTTATAATTATTAATGATATTTGTGGTATGTCATATACCCTTGTATCTGGCATGTTTTGACATACAATCTACGTCACCAAAGTGAAGTGGTTAAGTATTAAATAATAACATTGATGTTTTCAGTAATACACCAAAATATTAAATTAGTTTCTACTCTCATAAAACTTTTCATTGTTTAAAATAGGGATGTAGTTTCAGTGATGCTGGAATGGCTATTGAATTATTGACGAAGTTATCCAGTGGCACTGGGTGGGGGAAGCCCTGCCCACCAACTTGTCAAAGAATAGCAATTTTACCTTTGGCATTACAATTCATCTCTAGATTGTTTTACGTATCTTTAATACATTCATTAATGTTTTTTTGTTTTTTTTTTTCAATTAGTGAGCACTTCCACTTTTAAGCAAAAATGCACCAAAAGGTACATGCAGTGAAGTGATTTTTTTCTCCATCAGGATACAAATATTCAAACCAACATGTGTTATGAACCTTAGTGAAGGAGTATTTGCAAAAATTTAGTCTCGCTCTTCCGATCAGGAAGACGATGAACTCTGCGAATAACATACCTTGCTTAGTGGTACAGTAGTTTTTTGTACCATGGGAGGCAGTTATCCTTTTTGGATTTGGAGTATCAACCTCCCTGTGTGCCTTTAGTGATTTTTTTTTTCTTTTAGGTGGCCTCACCTGGCACTGACGGTGGAAAACTGTCAGTATTGATTGCCCAGAAGAATGGGTTGTATGTGGAAGGAGTGTTCACCTGTTTATGCCTCTACTAATCTCTTCTCCCTACTCCATTTGTCAGACATTTCCTCTTTGGGAAGACAATGACATAAGATAGTGACATGGCAAAGGCCTTTCACTAAGGGATTCTTGCAACTTAAAGCAATTGTTCTCCTCTTCCTGGAGAGAAGGAGGGAGTGATGGTACTCGCCTGCTAACCAGTACATTTAGTCACTTAAGCGAGCGTGATCGTGTGTTTAGTTATGCTGTTGCACTTTAAGTAGGTGAGTGGTCTTACTTGGCCTGAAAATCAGCACTAAGTTGGTTGGAGGGGTAGGAGTCTATTTCCTCATCCCTCTCTTTCTTATCTCTATATGAAAAATTGTTCCATACCCTGTTGCAAGCTGTGTACTGCACAGAACTTGCCCGCTGACCAGTAACTTTGGAGGTTAGTTAGCAATCGTCAGCCTGGTGTTACAGCTACTGCAGTTCCATAATTTGTAGGTATAAAGTGGTACACAGAGTGATCTCTAGCACCATGCAGTAGGCTAAGGCAATGTAACTCTCCAACCACGTGTCAATAATGAGCTCTAACATCAATCAGTACCTGGTGTGAAAGTCACTGCTATTTGATCAGTTGCAGGTGAATGGTCTTAACAGTCCAGATCTTGAGCACCATAATGTGGGTAAAATTAATTTGTATTTTTCCTAGCTATACAAACTCTAGTCTTTAAATTCAATTTCCTAACTTTTCTTGGTCTTTGGCCTAAAGAAAAAAGGGAATATTCTGTGGTGGTGGTGGGTGGGGGGTTCTTCTACCTCATGTGTCTTCTTTAATTACACAACAAATTTGCTTATTAAGAAAGTCTTTCAAGATTTTCAGTGACAAGTGAAGTTTTAATTCTTTCATTCTACCTTGTTTCGAGTATTGTTCTCCTGTCTGGTCTTCAATTGCTGATTCTTATCTTAATTTGTTGGACATAAACTTTCGGTCTATTAAATTTCTTTTTTCAATATTAATCTTACCCGGTGATCATGTAGCTGCAGCTCTGCTGCCCGACAGAAAAAACCTACGGGCGGAATACGCCAGCGATCGCTATACAGGTGGGGGTGTACATCAACAGCGCCATCTGTCGAGTAGGTACTCAAGTACTTCTTGTCAACACAGAACCAATTTTCTCTCTGTCGTGCCACCGGCAAGACCTACTTGATACGCTGTTGTTTTCTGGAGTTGATTTTCACGTTATTTGGTGAAGTATTCTCTCTAGTTATTAGCTTTCGCTGTGCAGAAGTTATCCTCAATACTTTCTCACTTTCATTGATTAGTTTTTGGATTATTTGTTGACGACTTGGGTAGATTTTGGATTTCCCCCCTTTGACTAATTCAAGATGTCTGACCCTACTCAAGTCCCCAAGTACAGGAAGTGTAGCGCTAGGGACTGTTCTAGGCGTCTTCCGAAGGCCTCTATCGATCCGCACACCGTTTGTTCCAATTATAGGGGTAAAGCCTGTCAATTGGAAGATCGATGTGAGGAATGCGCTGGGCTTTCGGAATTCGATTTTCAAGAATTCCTTAAATATGCACGTAGGCTAGAGAAGGATAGGATCAGGAGGAGTTCGTCTCGCTCTATTGATTTTTCCTCTCCCCATGCCCCACAACCTATTCCTTCCCCTGTAGTGGTTACACCCGACCCTCCTACTAGCTCTCATCAACCTTCGATGGCGGATATGATGCGTGCCATTCAGGCTCTTGGTGAAAGAGTTGAGTCGTTGGCGAATGACCGCAATCAACTCATGGCTGACGTCAGGGAGTTGAAAGATAAAAGTGCAGTGGGAAGTGAAGTGAGTGTCAGTGCAGTGAAAAGTGTCAGTGTTACGCATGAGGGTGCGTCTGTTCGTGCCTGTCGTCCTCCCAGTCCGGGACCTCTTGCAAGCTCCCAAGCCCAGGGGAGAAGCAATGTCGTACGACCAAAGGGTTCGACAGGCCTTGATCAGCGGATAGACGTTCCCTCCGTGGTTGAGGACGTATCTTGCCGAGATCGTCCCACCCACAAACAGACGAGTGAGCCCATTCATTCCTCGTCTGCGGAAGAAGTTTCTCGACAGAAACGCTGGACCAAGGTCTCACGACCTCTCAAGCGCAAGGTCCCTTCCGAGCGAGTCCAACGGCCCAGGTGTAGCCACTGGGTCAGTTCGGACTCGCCGCAGTCCTCCGAAGACTGCACACCTCCCAAGAGAGGTAAAGTGGTTCCACAGCAGGCAATCACTCCGTCTGTTGCCGCACCAGCCGCTGTAGACCCTAAGTGGTCTTTGCTGCAGTCTATGCAGACTCAGTTAGCTTCCTTCATCTTCATGCAGGAGTATCGTGCTGAGAAGGTTGACGCTGCACCCGTTAGCCTACAACCTGCCACGGTTGTGCGCCCAGCTGACACTGCGGCTGCCTGCTCCCACACTCCGGCTGTGAGAGCTCCACCACCTATGCGCAGTCGACCCTGCCAGACGCATGTTGACGTTAGCCGACGTGCGGCACCCTCCGTTGACGTGCGTGAGCTACCGCATCAGCAGGAAGGTGGAGTCAAGCTGCCGTGTTTTGACGCGGTGCGTCAGTCTCCGCAACCCACGGTGGTCCCCACCACGCACCACCACTTGGTTGTTGCCAGCTCTCAGACTGACCAACAGCGGCATGATGTTGGATCCAGTGCAGCTACGCATGCACCCGTGCTGCCGGATTCAGCCGTTCAGCTTTTATCTCCTCCTTTGCCGCTTCCTCCTCAGCATTCGGATGAAGGAATCTCTGATGACGACGAAGCTGCGCATTTGGACGACCAACACTCCGACATAGATGAACCCAAGACTACGCCTCCCTCCTTAGACTTTAGGAAGGTCCTTGCCCTGTTTAAGGAGTTGTATCCGGACCAGTTTGTGTCTGCAGCTCCACGCTCACCTCCCTCTGAGTTCGCTTTAGGCATGCAGTCAGCAGCTCCTGCCTTTACGAAGCTCGTACTCGCTCGCTCGTCCAAGAGAGCTTTAAGGGTACTGGGAGAGTGGTTGCAGGCCAAGAAGCAACTTGGGAAGACATCCTTCATGTTTCCCCCGGCCAAGCTTGCTTCCAGATCTAGCGTCTGGTATGCCACGGGAGAGGTTCTCAGCTTGGGAGTTCCTGCCTCTGCCCAGGGCAACTTCTCAAGTCTGGTAGACTCTCCCCGCAGACTGGCTATGAGACGCTCCAAGATTTGCTGGACTTCTTCGGACATGTACCATCTTTTGAAGGGAGTTTTCCGTGCGTTCGAGATCTTTAACTTCCTGGACTGGTGTTTGGGAGCGTTGAGCAGGAAGACCTCCCCTTCGGATAAGGAATCTGCCATGCTCATCATGTCCTGCATGGACAAAGCCATACGGGATGGGTCTGGCGAGCTTGCGGCTTCTTTTGTGTCTGGAGTTATCAAGAAGCGGGATCACCTTTGCTCCTTCTTGTCGGCGGGAGTCACCCCATGTCAGAAGTCAGAACTGATGTTTGCTCCGCTATTGAAGTGTCTCTTTCCTGAAGAGTTGATCAAGGGGATTGCCGCCTCGTTGATCCAGAAAGACACTCATGACCTGGTGGCGTCATCCGCACGTAAAGTCACAGCTTTACCTTCCGTGCCTAGACCTAGGATGGACACACCAGCGTCTAGGTTCATTCCGCCCTTTCGTGGCAGAACCTCCAGCAGAGGAGGTACTCGTGCCGTTAGTCAACGTGGCAACAAGAAGAAGGGTTCCAAGTCCTCAAAAGGCAGAGTCTGACTGCCACCTTCTTCAGACAGCAGTGGGAGCCAGGCTCAAGAACTACTGGCAGGCCTGGGAGAACAGGGGGCAGACGCACAGTCTGTGAAGTTACTCAGAGAGGGGTACAGGATTCCATTCTTGCGCAAGCCCCCTCTAGCAACAACTCCCATCAACCTCTCTCCCAGGTACAGAGAGGAGGACAAGAGGCTAGCTTTACAGCAAGAGGTGTCTCTCTTGCTACAAAAGGGAGCGGTAGTCATAGTCCGGGACCATCAATCCCCGGGCTTCTACAACCGTCTCTTCTTAGTGGCGAAGAAGACAGGAGGGTGGAGACCGGTGCTAGACGTCAGTGCTCTAAATGTCTTTGTCACCAAGCAGACGTTCACCATGGAGACGACGAAGTCGGTTCTAGCATCGGTCAGGAAGGAAGACTGGATGGTCTCGTTAGACCTAAAGGACGCGTACTTTCACGTCCCCATCCACCCAGATTCCCAACCTTTTCTAAGGTTCGTTTTTGGGAAAGTGGTATACCAGTTCCAAGCCCTGTGCTTTGGCCTAAGCACGGCACCTCTAGTGTTTACCAAACTGATGAGGAATATTGCCAAATTCCTGCATTTAGCAGACATCAGAGCCTCCCTCTATTTGGACGTCTGGCTTTTAAGAGCTGCGTCAAGTCGTCGCTGTCTGGAGAATCTAAAATGGACTCTGGATCTGATCAAGGAATTGGGTCTCCTGGTCAATATGGAAAAGTCCCAACTCGTCCCATCCCAAACTATAGTATATCTAGGTATGGAGTTTCAGAGTCAAGCTTTTCGGGCTTTTCTGTCGGCCCCCAGAATCAGTCAAGCCCAAGAATGCATCCAGAGCATGCTGAGGAAGAACCGATGTTCAGTCAGACAGTGGATGAGTCTGATAGGGACGCTTTCATCGCTGGACCATTTCATCGCGTTAGGGAGACTCCACCTCCGACCCCTTCAGTATCACCTAGCTGCTCACTGGAGAAAGGACATGACGCTAGAAGCGGTCTCAGTTCCTATCTCCGAGAAGATGAAGTCTGCACTGACTTGGTGGAAGAACAACATTCTGCTCAGGGAAGGTCTACCACTGGCTGTTCAGACCCCCGACCACCTTCTCTTCTCGGACGCATCGGACACGGGCTGGGGTGCGACACTGGACGGTCGGGAATGCTCGGGCACGTGGAATTCGGATCAAAGAGCACTGCACATCAACTGCAAGGAGCTACTGGCAGTTCATCTGGCCTTGAGAAGCTTCAAGTCCCTCCTTCTAGGCAAGGTGGTGGAAGTGAACTCCGACAACACCACAGCCTTGGCGTACATCTCCAAGCAAGGAGGGACTCATTCGATGACGTTGTTCGAGATCGCAAGGGACCTCCTCACCTGGTCAAGAGATCGAAACATATCTCTAGTAACGAGGTTCATTCAAGGCGACATGAATGTCATGGCAGACCGCCTCAGCCGGAAGGGTCAGATCATCCCAACAGAATGGACCCTTCACAAGAATGTTTGCAACAGACTATGGGCCTTGTGGGGTCAGCCCACCATAGATCTGTTCGCTACCTCGATGACCAAGAGGCTCCCAAATTATTGCTCACCGATTCCGGACCCAGCAGCAGTTCACATAGATGCCTTTCTTCTGGATTGGTCCCATCTAGACCTTTATGCGTTCCCCCCGTTCAAGATTGTCAACAAGGTACTGCAGAAGTTTGCCTCTCACGAAGGGACAAGGTTGACGTTGGTTGCTCCCCTCTGGCCCGCGAGAGAATGGTTCACCGAGGTACTGCAATGGCTAGTAGACGTTCCCAGGACTCTTCCTCTAAGAGTGGACCTTCTGCGTCAGCCGCATGTAAAGAAGGTACACCCAAGCCTCCACGCTCTTCGTCTGACTGCCTTCAGACTATCGAAAGACTCTCAAGAGCTAGAGGCTTTTCGAAGGAGGCAGCCAGAGCGATTGCCAGAGCAAGGAGGACATCCACTCTCAAGGTCTACCAGTCAAAATGGGAAGTCTTCCGAAGCTGATGCAAGGCGAATTCAGTATCCTCAACCAGTACCTCTGTAACTCAGATAGCTGACTTCCTTTTACACCTAAGGAAGGTAAGATCCCTTTCAGCTCCTACGATCAAAGGTTACAGAAGCATGTTGGCAGCAGTCTTCCGCCACAGAGGCTTAGATCTTTCCAACAACAAAGATCTACAGGACCTCCTTAAGTCTTTTGAGACCTCGAAGGAGCGTCGGTTGGCCACACCAGGTTGGAACTTAGACGTGGTTTTAAGGTTCCTGATGTCAGCAAGGTTCGAACCGCTTCAATCAGCCTCTTTTAAAGATCTCACTTTGAAGACTCTTTTCCTCGTCTGCTTAGCAACAGCTAAAAGAGTCAGTGAGATACACGCCTTCAGCAGGAACATAGGATTTACATCTGAAACGGCTACATGTTCCTTACAGCTTGGTTTTTTAGCTAAAAACGAACTCCCTTCTCGTCCTTGGCCCAAATCGTTCGAGATTCCAAGTCTGTCCAGTTTGGTTGGAAACGAACAAGAGAGAGTACTATGCCCAGTAAGAGCTCTTAAGTACTATTTAAGACGTACGAAGCCATTACGAGGACAATCAGAAGCTTTATGGTGCTCTATTAAGAAACCTGCTTTACCGATGTCGAAGAACGCAGTTTCTTATTACATCAGACTTTTGATTAGAGAAGCTCATTCTCATCTGAATGAGGAAGACCATGCTTTGCTGAAGGTAAGGACACATGAAGTTAGAGCTGTCGCAACTTCAGTGGCCTTCAAACAAAACAGATCTCTGCAGAGTGTAATGGATGCAACCTATTGGAGAAGCAAGTCAGTGTTCGCATCATTTTACCTTAAAGATGTCCAGTCTCTTTACGAGAACTGCTACACCCTGGGACCATTCGTAGCAGCGAGTGCAGTAGTAGGTGAGGGCTCAACCACTACATTCCCATAATCCCATAACCTTTTTTAATCTTTCTCTTGAAATGTTTTTATTGTTGTTTTTGGGGTGTACGGAAGGCTAAGAAGCTTTTCGCATCCTGGTTGATTTGGCGGGTGGTCAAATTCTTTTCTTGAGAAGCGCCTAGATTAGAGGTTGTGATGAGGTCCTTTAGTATGGGTTGCAGCCCTTAATACTTCAGCACCTAGGAGTCGCTCAGCATCCTAAGAGGATCGCGAGGCTCCGTAAGGAAGACGTACTTAAAAAGGCAGAGTAATTGTTCAAGTCGACTTCCTTACCAGGTACTTATTAATTTTATGTTTGTTATTTTGAATAACTGCTAAAATGAAATACGGAATACTTAGCTTCTAATGTTAACATGTATGCTGGTCTCCACCCACCCCCCTGGGTGTGAATCAGCTACATGATCACCGGGTAAGATTAATATTGAAAAATGTTATTTTCATTAGTAAAATAAATTTTTGAATATACTTACCCGGTGATCATGAATTAAAGGACCCACCCTTCCTCCCCAATAGAGACCCAGTGGACCGAGGAGAAAATTGGTTCTGTGTTGACAAGAAGTACTTGAGTACCTACTCGACAGATGGCGCTGTTGATGTACACCCCCACCTGTATAGCGATCGCTGGCGTATTCCGCCCGTAGGTTTTTTCTGTCGGGCAGCAGAGCTGCAGCTACATGATCACCGGGTAAGTATATTCAAAAATTTATTTTACTAATGAAAATAACATATTCCTAATCTAGATTTTAATCTTTGGCACTGTCGTTCAATTAGTTCATTATGCATGTTGCATAAGATTTTTCATAATTCTGACCATCCTTCACATTCACATCGTCCTGGACAGTTCCATCCTGTTTGTAATACTAGGCATGCAGTTAATTCTAATAGTCAGGCCCTCCATTATGAGGATCATACTACACAGTATTCTAGAAAATTTATTCCACCTGTGACATGATCTTACTAATCAGGTAGTTGAATCGGTAGAACTTCAAAAGTTCAAAGTTGCAGCAATTGGTTTTAAGTAGAACAGGCTGACATAAGTCTTTTTATAGTTTATATATGACATCGGTTTTGATGATGTTACTGTTTTTAAAATAATTTATTGTTATTTTTTTCTCATCGTTTATTTATCTCTTTATTTCCTTTCGTCACTAAGCTATTTTTCCTTGTTGGAGCCCTTGGGCTTATAACATCTTGCTTTTCCAACTAGAGTTGTAGCTTGGCTAGTAATAATAATAATACTATCTAATGTTAATAATTCAATGGACATTGCAGTGCCACTGAAGATATTTATATTTTAAAGGACTGACTTGTCTAGCTAGGAAAAATACATTACAGTACTTTTAATATTTATTTTTCTATGTTATGAGAAACTCTATAGAATAAAAGACTTACCCTGAATGATAGCCAGCAAAATGACAATGATGAAGAAGAAGAAAGTGATGTCAAAGATGATACGGTAAATTTCATATTCATCACCATCAGGAGATTCAATCTCATCACCAATACCACCACCTGCTCTGACACCTTTATACAGATGGAACGTGAAGCACTGAAAAAGTACAGTAAAGATAAATCAAGAATGTCACACAAGGAGGGTTAAGAACAATAATTCATGTAACCAAAAATAATAAAATGCGTAGAACAATAATTAATAAAACAAAATTCTGATTAAAAGTAGACAACTGGTGATAGAAAGTTAAAGGTTGGTATTTTATGTGATTTACAGCTTTTAACAGAAGCATTAAACATTAATATAGGCACATCTTAGAAATTTTCATGACCATGGATCAAACTATGACAACAGAAATGTATATACAAGTAATGCTGTGGGCACTCATGTACCGTTATAATTACAGAACAGTTATTCATCCTTTTTCACTATAACAAGACTTCAGATGCATGTTTTATGACTAATGTTACTGGAAAAAATTCACACTTGGACTTTATGATTAAATAATCACTATTAATGTTTTAGTTTTTGCTATATAAAGAGTTAGTAAAACAATAACTTAAAATTCCATGAAACAGCCTATGATTAATAAATAAAAGAAAACAGGATAGAATTTCAAATATTTCTTGGGTGTATACTGTACTTTTACTATTAAAAATTGTGTTGGAATACTAAAAAAAAATTCCTTACTGTAAGCATATCGTGACACTTTTGGTCGATCACTTCATCTTCTTCGGAGACGTAGAACTTTCTAAAGAAGTTGAACGCAATGACAGTGTACAAGTAGACAGTAATTGTCAACAACATACAAGTCAAAATCAGCTGGAATACAAATAAATACAGTAATTAGCTTTTAAGTCATCAGGTAATACTGTAAGAATCTACAGTAATTAGCTTTTAAGTCATCAGGTAATACTGTAAGAATCAATCTGACCTCTACAATTTTTGTCAGCAAACCTTTCATTTAAATTACCCCACATTCATAAATTTTCATTACCATTCCCCTCTATAAGCAAGAAGCCTAGTCTTCTCTGGATTACCCCTAAACTAATAATAAGTTTCTTTTACTCTTTAAACTTTACTTTGATCATGTAAGTTATCCAGAAGAGCAATGAAATTAGCAACTCTGTAAAGCTAACCCACAAGGTTTAGAATAGTTAATAGAATCAGAGGTTAAATAAAGTAAGGCAGAGAGGGAAATTCATGTTGGAGGTTAGTCAGGTAAAGGCAGGAAACTTGGGCAATAAGATTTATGCTATCATATCCAGGTTCTATGAGAAAGGTTAATTGAGAGCTTGACAGAAGTTTGGGCGACAAGTCATAAAGGCTGCTTGAGGAAATCGGCAAATTTACGCAGCATTTTGACCAATCTCTGAACAACAGGATTTGAATCGTGTGGGATGCCGGGCGGAACTTGTTCATGTGATGTTTATCTGATTTGTCGTGTCACTGCTGAAAGCGATGACAAAGGAAAGGCTCTTAGCAAATGCCTTAAGACAAACAGTCAAGTACCAAGCTTCTCGCTAGTGAGGAAGTAGGAAATCACAAAAGACTAACACCTGTGAGGAGGTGTTAAGAAGCATACTATCACCTGTGAGGAGGTGGGGGAAGTGAGCTCGTACCAAGAGAGTTGTAATTTCCGTATGGGCTGTTCTAGGAGTTGATTACAGTAATTAATTATATTATGCCGTACCCATCCATAGTGATTTTAAATCCATATCCCCCGAGATAATTATTAAGAAATCAGTGAGAAATAAATACCAACTACTGCAAAGTTTTGTAAATCTAAACCTACTGAAACAACACCTCAATCCTATAAAGAAACATAATTGAGGTGAGCATTTAGGGGTGAATGTTTAGCGATTATAAATACAGTACAAGTTATCTCCTCATGCTGGTGAAGTCTAAACAATTATTCCTCTTCCCTCAGATGTCACAAAGAAATCATCCAAAGGGTGGCATTACAATAATCTATGAACAATACTTACTCCTCACAAGAATCTCTGAATTAACAAAACTGTCACTAGGCATGAGACAAAGAGAAAACAGATAATGATCACTCCAAAAACAATTTTTATGCATAACAGTGCAGCAAATTCTAACACGCCCTGAAAATAACACTTTAAAACAATAAAATCATTGTAAAAATGTAGCATTGGGAAAGAGGACATGTCTTCATTGTGCCCTGTCAACTTTTAAACTAAAGAAGCTATCCTACATGCAATACATGTTATTGAAGATAGATGCTGGTCTCATTCCTTTACTAGAGGTATCAGAGTAAGGGAAGAAAAGAAAATGGAAAAATTTCTTCTTTTAAGGAGTAACATACACATTCCAAGCTTCCCCAGACAAGAACAATATGAACATCAGGGGAGGTTCATAGAAATAAGAAATTTCATTAAAATTCCATTTTTCCATAAATATTAAATTGACCTTGGGGGTTTAGGTTAAATTTGGCAATGGGATGTGAATGACCAGAATTACCTCTATTAACAGGAGATTCATTGGACTTAATGAAGTTTTAACAAAGAAATCAACTTTTGTCAAAGAGCTTGTGAAGCTCATATCTGTCAAAAGATGACTGAACTTGTGTTATCCAGAGGTGGAAGAGTCATAATCATAATAATCCCTGCTATTATACAAATTATAATACATACATACATATACCAAAGGCACTTCCCCCAATTTTGGGGGGTAGCCGACATCAACAAGAACAAAAACAAAAAAGGGGACCTCTACTCTCTACGTTCCTCCAGCCTAACCAGGGACTCAGCCGAGTTCAGCTGGTACTGCTAGGGTGCCACAGCCCAACCTCCCACATTTCCACCACAGATGAAGCTTCATACTGCTGAGTCCCCTACTGCTGCTACCTCCGCGGTCATCTAAGGCACCGAAGGAAGCAGCAGGGCCTACCGGAACTGCGTCACAATCGCTCGCCATTCATTCCTATTTCTAGCACGCTCTCTTGCCTCTCTCACATCTATCCTCCTATCACCCAGAGCTTTCTTCACACCATCCATCCACCCAAACCTTGGCCTTCCTCTTGTACTTCTCCCATCAACTCTTGCATTCATCACCTTCTTTAGCAGACAGCCATTTTCCATTCTCTCAACATGGCCAAACCACCTCAACACATTCATATCCACTCTAGCCGCTAACTCATTTCTTACACCCGTTCTCTCCCTCACCACTTCGTTCCTAACCCTATCAACTCGAGATACACCAGCCATACTCCTTAGACACTTCATCTCAAACACATTCAATTTCTGTCTCTCCATCACTTTCATTCCCCACAACTCCGATCCATACATCACAGTTGGTACAATCACTTTCTCATATAGAACTCTCTTTACATTCATGCCCAACCCTCTATTTTTTACTACTCCCTTAACTGCCCCCAACACTTTGCAACCTTCATTGACTCTCTGACGTACATCTGCTTCCACTCCACCATTTGCTGCAACAACAGACCCCAAGTACTTAAACTGATCCACCTCCTCAAGTAACTCTCCATTCAACATGACATTCAACCTTGCACCACCTTCACTTCTCGTACATCTCATAACCTTACTCTTACCCACATTAACTCTCAACTTCCTTCTCTCACACACCTTTCCAAATTCTGTCACTAGTCGGTCAAGCTTCTCTTCTGTGTCTGCTACCAGTACCGTATCATCCGCAAACAACAACTGATTTACCTCCCATTCATGATCATTCTCGCCTACCAGTTTTAATCCTCGTCCAAGCACTCGAGCATTCACCTCTCTCACCACTCCATCAACATACAAGTTAAACAACCACGGCGACATCACACATCCCTGTCTCAGCCCCACTCTCACCGGAAACCAATCGCTCACTTCATTTCCTATTCTAACACATGCTTTACTACCTTTGTAGAAACTTTTCACTGCTTGCAACAACCTTCCACCAACTCCATATAACCTCATCACATTCCACATTGCTTCCCTATCAACTCTATCATATGCTTTCTCCAGATCCATAAACGCAACATACACCTCCTTACCTTTTGCTAAATATTTCTCGCATATCTGCCTAACTGTAAAAATCTGATTCATACAACCCCTACCTCTTCTAAAACCACCCTGTACTTCCAAGATTGCATTCTCTGTTTTATCCTTAATCCTATTAATCAGTACTCTACCATACACTTTTCCAACTACACTCAACAAACTAATACCTCTTGAATTACAACACTCATGCACATCTCCCTTACCCTTATATAGTGGTACAATACATGCACAGACCCAATCTACTGGTACCATTGACAACACAAAACACACATTAAACAATCTCACCAACCATTCAAGTACAGTCACACCCCCTTCCTTCAACATCTCAGCTTTCACACCATCCATACCAGATGCTTTTCCTACTCTCGTTTCATCTAGTGCTCTCCTCACTTCCTCTATTGTAATCTCTCTCTCATTCTCATCTCCCATCACTGGCACCTCAACACCTGGAACAGCAATTATATCTGCCTCCCTATCATCCTCAACATTCAGCAAACTTTCAAAATATTCCGCCCACCTTTTCCTTGCCTCCTCTCCTTTTAACAACCTTCCATTTCCATCTTTCACTGTCTCTTCAATTCTTGCGCCGGCCTTCCTTACTCTCTTCACTTCTTTCCAAAATTTCTTCTTATTCTCTTCATATGACTGACCCAGTCCCTGACCCCACCTCAGGTCAGCTGCCCTCTTTGCCTCACGTACCTTGCGCTTTACTTCCACCTTTTTCTCTCTATATTTTACATACTTCTCTATACTATTACTCTGCAGCCATTCTTCAAAAGCCCTCTTTTTCTCTTCCACTTTTACCTTCACTCCTTCATTCCACCATTCACTGCCCTTCCTCATGCTGCCTCCTACGACCTTCTTGCCACATACATCACTTGCAATCCCAACAAAATTTTCTTTTGCTAACTTCCACTCCTCCTCTAAATTACCAGTTTCTCTTACTCTCACCTCGTCATATGCCATTTTCAACCTTTCCTGATATTTACTTTTTACCCCCGGTTTTATTAGCTCTTCAACCCTCACTAGCTCCCTTTTACATCCACCTACTCTATTCCCCCACTCTTTTGCTACAACTAATTTTCCTTCCACCAAAAAATGATCAGACATACCGTTAGCCATACCCCTAAACACGTGCACGTCTTTCAATCTTCCAAACATTCTTTTCGTTATCAACACATAATCCATCAATGCCCTTTCTACTACTCTTCCATTTGCCACTCTTACCCATGTATACTTATTTTTATCTTTCTTTTTAAAAAAGCTAGCACTTATTACCATCTCTTGTTCAACACACATATCTACCAGTCTCTCACCACTCTCATTTTCACCTGGTACGCCATACTTTCCAATGACACCTTCTACCTCTCCAGCGCCCACTCTAGCATTTAAGTCACCCATAACAACTACATAATTCCTTCTACCCAGTCCTTCTACACACCTAGTTAATTCATTCCAGAACTCATTCCGCTCTCCTTCACTTTTCTCACTACCTGGCCCATACGCACTGACAAACGCCCAACATTCCCTACCCAACCTAACCCTTACCCACATTAACCTAGATGATATCTCCTTCCATTCCACTACTTTACCTGTCATCCATTCACTCAGCAATAAAGCCACACCCTCTCTCGCTCTTCCCCTTTCAATCCCAGACACTCTACCAGACATTTCACCAAACATCACTTCACCCTTTCCTTTCATCTTTGTCTCACACAAGGCCAATACATCCATCCTTCTACTTCTACTTCTTTATAATATAGCAAGGAAAAATACAAAAGATCTGAGACTGGAATAAACTGTGTTTCAATGGCATTATAATCACAAATTAACATACACCAAAGAGAATGTTTGGGGTGGTAATGTAAATGTTACTTTTGATCTGGTCGATAACTGTGGTTATCTTAGATGACTATTTAATACAACTTCATATTTGCAGGTAATTGAGAAATAAATAAGTCATCATTTCATTTATTAACAATGAACCTAGCCTTCATTGCTCAAAAAAAATTCTGAAACTACAATTAACTGCTAAGTAAATCCTTACAATTACATCATCATCTTCTTTGTCTGCATCTTTTCCCACTTTTATGTGGGGTCGATGATTCTGGCCAGTGTTCTCCATCTACCTCTGTCCCACACTTCATCACCGGTTAATCCCTTTGATCGATGGTCATCCTTAATACAGTCCATCCACCTTCGCTTTGGTCTCCTCTCCTTCTCCTTCCCTGTACCTCCATTTCCAACCCAGCCACTGAGGGGGCAAGCCAGCCTCAACTTTGTGCCGGTCCAAAGCCCGGGTAAATGGGGGAAGGTTGGCGGCAGGAAAGGCATCCAGCCATGAAAAATTAGCCAAAACCAATGTGGCCAGTGGAGATGACGGAAATGGAGACACAGAAAAGGAGAAGGAGAGGGAGACCAAAGCGAAGGTGGATGGACTGTATCAAGGATAACCTTCGATCAAAGGGATTCAAAAAGAGCCACAAGTCAATTTTCCAGCAGATTATGCATTAGATATTTCCGTTAATTAGTGTGCAGTATAAATGAAATTCAAACACAGCATTATATTCTATAACAAAGTTTGGTGGCCAAGTAATCTTATATGTAAATGATTGCTTATTGAACAGTTTGGCATAAAACTTTAAACCAAACAACGTAGTCGTTTTAATTGAAAATATTACTATTTAATGTATAACCTGAATTTAAGCATTTATTTTATGAGATACAATGATAGGATCTTAATTATTTAATAAATTTTCTGCCAAGAAGAGGTCCTGTATTTTAACTGCCTTATATCAATTAAAGGTTCTAAGCACTCAATGTGAACCAGAATCTTCAGTCTCTGTTTTAATCCGAGACAATTATTCTTTGTAATCATAACTAAGTTAAGAGAGTTTGGATGTGTAAAATGCCTTCAAAGTTTTTTCCTGTTTAAGTATGACTTCTAAAGGAACCCCAAGCTGTAATTTTACAGGGTGTATTTTAAATGCAAATAACCATAATGAATTTAGATGATACATATTTATTCCAAACTTTTCTGAAAAAATGTTATTTTCATTAGTAAAATAAATTTTTGAATATACTTACCCGATGATCATGTAGCTGTCAACTCCGTTGCCCGACAGAAATCTAAGGTCGGGATACGCCAGCGATCGCTATACAGGTGGGGGTGTACACAACAGCGCCATCTGTGAGCAGGTACTCAAGTACTTCTTGTCAACAAGAACTCAATTTTCTCCTCGGTCCACTGGTTCTCTATGGGGAGGAAGGGAGGGTCCTTAAATTCATGATCATCGGGTAAATATATTCAAAAATTTATTTTACTAATGAAAATAACATTTTTCAATATTAATCTTACCCGATGATCATGTAGCTGATTCACACCCAGGGTGGTGGGTGGAGACCAGCATACATGTTAACATTAGAAGCTAAGTATCCCGTATTTCATTTTAGCAGTTATTCAAAATAACAAACATAAAATAAATAAGTACCTGGTAAGGAAGTCGACTTGAACCATTACTCTGCCTTTTTTAAGTACGTCTTCCTTACTGAGCCTAGCAGTCCTCTTAGGATGCTGAACGACTCCTAGGTGCTGAAGTATGAAGGGCTGCAACCCATACTAAAGGACCTCATCACAACCTCTAATCTAGGCGCTTCTCAAGAAAGAATTTGACCACCCGCCAAATCAACCAGGATGCGGAAGGCTTCTTAGCCTTCCGTACAACCCAAAAAACAACAATAAAAAGTATTTCAAGAGAAAGATTAAAAAAGGTTATGGGATTATGGGAATGTAGTGGCTGAGCCCTCACCTACTACTGCACTCGCTGCTACGAATGGTCCCAGGGTGTAGCAGTTCTCGTAAAGAGACTGGACATCTTTGAGATAGAATGATGCGAACACTGACTTGCTTCTCCAATAGGTTGCATTCATAACACTCTGCAGAGAACGGTTCTGTTTGAAGGCCACTGAAGTAGCGACAGCCCTAACTTCATGTGTCCTTACCTTCAGCAAAGCAAGGTCTTCTTCCTTCAGATGAGAATGTGCCTCTCTAATCAGAAGCCTGATGTAGTAAGAAACTGCGTTCTTAGACATCGGTAAAGCAGGCTTCTTGATAGAACACCATAAAGCTTCTGATTGTCCTCGTAATGGCTTTGTCCGTCTTAAATAGTACTTAAGAGCTCTTACTGGGCAAAGTACTCTCTCTAGTTCGTTCCCCACCAAGTTGGACAGGCTTGGGATCTCGAACGACTTGGGCCAAGGACGAGAAGGAAGCTCGTTTTTAGCCAAAAAACCGAGCTGCAAGGAACATGTAGCCGTTTCAGATGTAAAACCTATGTTCCTGCTGAAGGCGTGGATCTCACTGACTCTTTTAGCTGTTGCTAAGCAAACGAGGAAAAGAGTCTTTAATGTGAGATCCTTAAAAGAGGCTGATTGAAGCGGTTCGAATCTTGATGACATCAGGAACCTTAAAACCACGTCTAGGTTCCAGCCTGGTGTGGACAACCGACGTTCCTTTGAGGTCTCAAAAGACCTAAGGAGGTCCTGTAGATCTTTGTTGGTGGAAAGATCCAAGCCTCTGTGGCGGAAGACTGCTGCCAACATACTTCTGTAGCCCTTGATCGTAGGAGCTGATAGGGATCTTACATTCCTTAGATGTAACAGAAAGTCAGCTATCTGTGTTACAGAGGTACTGGTTGAGGAAACTGCATTCGCCTTGCACCAGCTTCGGAAGACTTCCCATTTTGACTGATAGACTCTGAGAGTGGATGTCCTCCTTGCTCTGGCAATCGCTCTGGCTGCCTCCTTCGAAAAGCCTCTAGCTCTTGAGAGTCTTTCGATAGTCTGAAGGCAGTCAGACGAAGAGCGTGGAGGCTTGGGTGTACCTTCTTTACGCGAGGCTGACGCAGAAGGTCCACTCTTAGAGGAAGAGTCCTGGGAACGTCCACTAGCCATTGCAGTACCTCGGTGAACCATTCTCTCGCAGGCCAGAGGGGAGCAACCAACGTCAACCGTGTCCCTTCGTGAGAGGCGAACTTCTGAAGTACCCTGTTGACAATCTTGAACGGAGGGAACGCATACAGGTCTAGATGGGACCAATCCAGCAGAAAGGCATCCACGTGAACTGCTGCTGGGTCTGGAATCGGAGAACAATACATCGGGAGCCTCTTGGTCATCGAGGTAGCGAATAGATCTATGGTGGGCTGACCCCACAGGGCCCATAGTCTGCTGCAAACATTCTTGTGAAGGGTCCACTCTGTGGGGATGACCTGACCCTTCCGGCTGAGGCGATCTGCCATGACATTCATGTCGCCCTGAATGAACCTCGTTACCAGCGAAAGCTTTCGATCTTTTGACCAAATGAGGAGGTCCCTTGCGATCTCGAACAACTTCCTCGAATGAGTCCCTCCTTGCTTGGAGATGTAAGCCAAGGCTGTGGTGTTGTCGGAGTTCACCTCCACCACCTTGCTTAGCTGGAGGGACTTGAAGTTTATCAAGGCCAGATGAACTGCCAAAAGCTCCTTGCAGTTAATGTGAAGTGTCCTTTGCTCCTGATTCCACGTGCCCGAGCATTCCTGTCCGTCCAGTGTCGCACCCCAGCCCGTGTCCGATGCGTCCGAGAAGAGACGGTGGTCGGGGGTCTGAACAGCCAATGGTAGACCTTCCTTGAGAAGAATGCTGTTCTTCCACCACGTCAGTGTAGACCTCATCTCTTCGGAAACAGGCACTTAGACCGCCTCTAGCGTCATGTGCTTTCTCCAGTGAGCAGCTAGATGATACTGAAGGGGGCGGAGGTGGAGTCTCCCTAACTCGATGAACTTGGCCAGCGATGAAAGTGTCCCTGTTAGACTCATCCACTGCCTGACAGAACATCGGTTCCTTCTCAGCATGCTCTGGATGCATTCTAGGGCTTGATTGATCCTTAGGGCCGACGGAAAAGCCCGAAAAGCTCGACTCTGAATCTCCATACCTAGATAGACAATGGTCTGGGATGGGACGAGTTGGGACTTCTCTATATTGACCAGGAGGCCCAATTCCTTGGTCAGATCCATAGTCCATCTGAGATTCTCCAGACAGCGACGACTTGACGGAGCTCTTAAAAGCCAGTCGTCCAAATAGAGGGAGGCTCTGATGTCTGCCAAGTGAAGGAATTTGGCAATATTCCTCATCAGTTTGGTAAACACAAGAGGTGCCGTGCTTAGGCCAAAGCACAGGGCTTGGAACTGGTACACAACCTTTCCAAAGACGAACCTTAGGAAAGGTTGGGAGTCTGGATGGATGGGGACGTGAAAGTACGCGTCTTTCAGGTCTAACGAGACCATCCAGTCCTCCTTCCTGACCGCTGCTAGGACCGACTTCGTCGTCTCCATCGTGAACGTCTGCTTGGTGACAAAAGCATTGAGAGCACTGACGTCCAGCACCGGTCTCCAACCTCCTGTCTTCTTCGCTACCAGGAAGAGACGGTTGTAGAAGCCCGGGGATTGATGGTCCCGGACTATGACTACCGCTCTCTTTTGTAGCAAGAGCGACACCTCTTGTTGCAACGCTAGCCTCTTGTCCTTCTCCTTGTAGTTGGGAGAGAGGTTGATGGGAGATGTTGCTAGAGGGGGACTGCGGCAGAACGGAATTCTGTACCCCTCCCTTAGCCACTTCACAGACTGAGCGTCTGCACCTCTGCTCTCCCAAGCTTGCCAGAAGTTCTTGAGCCTGGCTCCCACTGCTGTCTGGAGAGGAAGGCAGTCAGATCCTGCCTTTTGCAGACTTGGAACCCTTCTTGGATTTGCCACGGTGACTGTCGGCACGGGTACCTCCTCTGCTGGAGGTTCTGCCACGAAAGGGCGGGATGAACCTAGTTGCTGGTGTGTCCACTGCTGCAGGACGGAAAGGTCTAGGCACGGAAGGTAAAGCTTTAGCCTTACGTGCGGAAGATGCCATCAGATCATGGGTATCCTTCTGGATCAGCGAGGCAGCCATCCCCTTGATCAGCTCCTCCGGAAACAGACACTTGGAGAGAGGAGCAAACAACAACTCCGACTTCTGGCAAGGAGTGATCCCAGACGACAAGAAGGAGCAAAGATGTTCTCTCTTCTTAAGCACTCCCAACGTGTATGAAGCCGCAAGTTCACCAGACCCATCCTGAATGGCTTTGTCCATGCTAGACATGATCAGCATGGCAGAGTCCTTATCCGAAGGGGAAGTCTTTCTGCTTAACGCTCCCAAACACCAATCGAGGAAGTTGAAGATCTCAAAAGCACGAAAGACTCCCTTCAACAGATGATCCATGTCAGAAAAGGACCAGCAAATCTTCGATCGTCTCATAGCCAGCCTGCGGGGAGAGTCAACCAGACTTGAGAAGTCGCCCTGGGCAGAGGCAGGAACTCCCAAGCCGGGTTCCTCTCCCGTGGCATACCAGACGCTAGATTTGGAAGCAAGCTTGGTAGGCGGAAAGATGAAAGCAGTCTTTCCCAGTTGCTTCTTGGACTGCAACCACTCTCCCATAACCCTCAAAGCTCTCTTGGATGAGCGTGCGAGGACAAGCTTGGTGAAGGCAGGAGCAGCAGACTGCATGCCCAGAGCAAACTCGGAGGGAGGAGAGCGAGGGGTTGCAGACACAAACTGTTCTGGATACAAGTCCCTGAACAAGGCAAGGACTTTACGAAAGTCTAAGGAGGGAGGCGTAGACTTGGGCCCTTCTAAGTCGGAGTGCGGTTCATCCAAATGTGCAGCTTCGTCATCCGATACTCCATCATCCGAAAGCTGAGTAGGAAGTGGCAAAGGCGGAGCAGAAAGCTGAACGGCTGAATCCGGCAGCACGGGTGCATGCGTAGCTGCTGCGGATCCAACATCATGCCGCTGCTGGTCAGTCTGCGAGCTGGCAACAACAAAAGCAGAGTGCTGGTGCGTGGGAGGGATTGCCGTGGGTTGCGGAGCATGCCGTATGGGATGCGGAGCATGCCGCGTGGGTTGCGGAGCATGCCGCATAGTGTCAGAACACGGCAGCTCTACAGCACCTTCCCACTGCTGATGCGGTAGCTCACGCATGTCAACGGATGGTGCAGCAAGAACATGCGTCTGGCAGGGTGGACTGCGCATCGGTGGTGGAGCTCTCACAGGTGGAGTGTGGGAGCAGGCAGCCGCAGTATCTGCTGAGCGCACAACCGCGTTAGGTTGTAGGTTAACAGGAGAAGTGTCAACCTTCTCAGCATGATACTCTTGCATGAACGCAGCAAGCTGAGACTGCATAGTCTGCAGCATGGACCACTTAGGGTCTACCGTGGTTGGAGCAGCAACAGACGGAGCAGTAGCCTGTTGTGGAACCACTCTACCTCTCTTGGAAGGTGTGCAGTCTTCGGAAGACTGCGGCGAGTCCGAACTGACCCAGTGGCTACACCTGGGCCGTTGGACTCGCTCGGAAGGGACCTTACGCTTGAGAGGTCGTGAGACCTTGGTCCATCGTTTCCTCCTTGAAACTTCTTCCACAGACGAGGAACGATGGGGCTCATTCGTCTGTTTGTGGATGGGACGATCTCTGACAGATACGTCCGCAACCACTGAGGGTACATCCGTACGCTGATCAAGGCCTGCCGAACCCTTTGGTCCTTCGACATTGCTTCTCCCCTGGGCTTGGGAGCTTGCAAGAGGTCCCGGACTGGGAGGACGACTGGCACGAACAGATGTACCCTCATGCGCAACACTGACACTGACACTTTTCACTTCACTTGCACTAACAACACTTCCCACTGCACTTTTCGCTTTCAGCTCTCTGACATCTGCCAAAAGCTGATTACGGTCATTAGCCAATGACTCCACTCTGTCACCAAGAGCCTGAATGGCACGCATCATATCCGCCATGGATGGCTGAGCACTAGTAGCAGGGTCGGGAGTCACCACTACAGGGGAAGGAAAAGGTTGAGGGGCATGGGGAGAGGAAAAATCAACAGAGCGAGAAGAACTCCTCCTGATCCTATCCTTCTCTAGCCTACGTGCATTTTTAAGGAATTCGTTAAAATCGAATTCCGAAAGCCCAGCGCATTCCTCACATCGATCTTCCAATTGACAGGATTTACCGCTACAATTGGAACAAACGATGTGAGGATCTATGGAGGCCTTCGGAAGACGCCTAGTACAAGCCCTAACACTACACTGCCTGTACTTAGGGACTTGAGACTGGTCAGACATCTTGAATTGTAGAAATAGTCAAGGGGGGATTCCAAAATCTAGCAAAGTTCGTTAACAATTAATCCAAATTAAATCCAAAAGCTTGCTAAGCTAATGATAAAGCTTCCTGAATAGCGAAGGCTAAAATCTAGAGCGAATACATCACCAAAATCGTGAGAAACAACTCCAGAATCAACAGCGTATCCAAGTAGGTCTTGCCGGTGGCACGACAGAGGAAAAATTGAGTTCTTGTTGACAAGAAGTACTTGAGTACCTGCTCACAGATGGCGCTGTTGTGTACACCCCCACCTGTATAGCGATCGCTGGCGTATCCCGACCTTAGATTTCTGTCGGGCAACGGAGTTGACAGCTACATGATCATCGGGTAAGATTAATATTGAAAAATATTGGACCATTCTAAAACCAAGTCTTAATGTTCCAGCTTAAATATCAGCAATGATATGTCTTTAGCCTTTGAAAATAAGACGAGATTTTGTTCACCTTAAAAAATGTCAAAAAACACATGAACTTTTGGACTATCAATTTGGTTAGTCACAGAAAAAAATAATAATAACAATAGGAAGGCTGTCACATTCCTCACAATGATATTCTAAACCACAATCCTGCCCCCGCCACAAGACACAGAAAATGCGAATCACTCGGAAATCTAAGCTTAGCAGTAATTGCTAACAAATCCAGAAGACATCTATAAAAGGTGCTTAAAACTTAAATAACAGACAATTTGGTAAAAGGGGCACTGACAATCAAAACAAGAACAACACAGAGGCTGAAAGACTAAAGACAGTGCAGTTCCCCAAACCATAGTTACAGCCAAAAGCCACTAGATTATTTCATGACTATACTAGAGGGCTAAGACTTTTGGAAGGAAAAAATCCATGAAATTTTTTTTTAGTTTTTTGGGATAAGCATCAAGAGACATAGAGAAGCAATATGAACATCAGGGGATATTCATAGATATAAAGCATATTAAAACGTTGCTAATGTACAACATCCATATGGTACCTGTTTTCCGTTGTGAGTTACTGACTGCAAGATCGTCTTCAGTGAAGGGATAGAAACAGCAACGTCCAAAAGATGAGCAGCAAAGAAGAAATAGTTGATGTTTCCCAACAGAGAGAAGGTCAGGTACCATAAGTTGTACAGAAATTGCTGCAAAAATAGACAAGATATAAAAAATCACATTCAAATTCATAAAATTATTTATCTACACTTACCTTGTATAAAAATAAACCCTGTACAATTTTTGATATCATGAACCACAGACACAACCAGTATGACTTGAATAGACATCAGCAGGAGATTTAATTTAGTCTATAAATCTAATTAAGCACAATAATATGCAAACAGGTAATCAAAGTATAAATACAGTACTTGTCAACTATAAATAAAATTTTTTAATACAAAATCCTTATACGTAGTACTCACATTGTCAGTAATTGTAACACCAGCCTTCCACAATTGATACCTCCAGTCAACAGATGTAAAACTGCAAATGTAAATGTTCAAAGTTGATGTAATCTAACAAGAAAATCCTTCAATTATTTTTATCAACAGAATAATAACAACTTAGAGAGAATTGATATTGCACCTGATTAACAATTAATTCTAAAACTTTAGTTGCCCAAAATGTTCAACTTATGAAATAACATTCACTTATGCCCACAGTACACTAAATATGGCCCATAGTATGCAGGAGGGAACATCTTTAGCACAGAAATTAAACATTACTCACTATCCAATGATGCCAGTGGATACCTCCTCATGTTTGAAAGACATAGTTGTTTCCATGCCTAACAGATTAGAGATAGCATCAAAGTCATATGTTTCACTGTACTTCTCCCTGACCTTCTTCTTAACAAACTTGTCCCAGTAGTTGTTGGGGAAGCTCCTGCAAAATACAGATAAAAATTATTTTCCATCATAAACATAAAAAGTTGTAATGATGTAAATGGTTTTGAAAGTATCAAATTATTGCAATGATAGTATTTTTCATTAAATAACTATTCCATGCTAGTTGACAGTATTTTTCATTGAAGAACTATTCCATGCTGGTTGACATTTCAAAATTCCAATTAAATCCAATCTTAAAAGAATCTGATGACAGGTTTTCATAAAAAAAAATTCTAATAAATTATGTGCATGTATGTTTTAAGCACAGCTGGAACTCTGCTCATGAGTTTATAACGAGGTGCCTATGTAGTTACAGGTGGGGGGCTCAGAAGCCCTGTCCACGCCAGCACACAGAGTAGGCACTTAGTTATCAGCCGCCGGACAGTACAAACACTTCCAGTACTCTTAACTGGCTGTTTTAATATTCTTTTTCTTTTAGTTTTTCATTGACATAGGATATAAAGGTTTTACAGTTTTCCCAATATATATATATATATATGTATGTATGTAACCTTTCAAAGGCTGTACTGTAAAATAAATACAAGGCCTTAATTACAACAAAGATTGCAATATTCCATGAAAAATATTAAGCCCTCTTGTGTAGTTTATCTGAAAAAATATAATTTATTTAGATAATGTTTCCATTAAATTTAAAGCAAAACATTATACTGTAGCTCAACTAGATGAGCTTATGAGTAGAAAATGATTTAGTGAAAGAAAAATCCTGGTTAAGTTCATGAGTAGAGTACAGTGTACAGAAAAACTTAAACTTACTTGGCAGAAATGACGAGTTTGTCCCAGTGAGCTTTAATGTCATCATCTTCAGGCTGTTCAGCAACATACACACCATCAAACTCCAAGCGACGGGCAACTTCCTTCTCACGTTTGAAGAGTACAAGAGGAATCTAAAAGCAATGTACAAGTTTGAGAATCTGTCAGGCTCACTTGGTGCTTAGAAACAAAGAATGAACTAAACACAGACAAATCCAAAGCAAAATATGGAAAGAAATATAATTGCCCAAATTTTTTACAATCAAAACAGTGAAATAAGTGGGGGTAAAAATTCAGAATGGAGTCATTAAAAATTTATTCAAGTGGCACACAGGCACTGTCAAGAAAAGGGATTTTGACGTAGGAAAAATCTATTTCTGGGCGAAGGACCTGTGCCGCCCAGTGAATAAGCTCCATTTAGCACTTATTCTTAGGTAATTTACTGCTAAATATACCAGAGAAAAAATGTAAAGGAGTGCTAGGTTAACTAGCTCGCTCACCTATTGGTGTCGGTATAAAATTGGGCGTATAATCCAGAGGTCCCGCACTATTTAGATTCATCCACGACAGAAACCCCAATAGAGGAGAGCCGTTCAACCTCACTCGGTACTACTAACAATGCATCCGCTCAGAACCTAACTCCTTTTAGCACGTCGAGTATAATAACCCGCATTTTTGTTGTGCTCTCGTTTTTGGTTTATTTTCCATTGAATTATGGCTTCTTCGTCGGTTTCCCAGGAGACACCGTCTAAGTTAAGTACCAAGCTTGGTTTTACTGTGTTTTGAGCAACCTAGATCATTTAATATTTATATTATAGGAGTTTATTCTCTTCGTTCATATCGATCTTGCTTGATTTCACTACAGTTGGTACTCCTGTTTTTGAGAGCTTTTAAGTTTCACTCGCGGTGTTACTATGTGTGTTATTTTTATTATTAAATATTATTTGTTATTGTGAATATTCATTATTTAGCGTTTAGAATCCTCGTGGTTCAATTTTAGGGCCGATAAATGTGACAAAGATGTTAAAAAGTTACAAGCCAGTATTTGATATGAAAATATTTTTCATATAGTTATGGGCTTCCTTTCATAATAAAGGGCAACCTATTCAAATTTTACATAAGTATAGGACTTGTTCCAGTGTCAGGCCTTTAGCTTGCAATGTAAAAGCCAATCCAATGATCCAAGAACGTGGAGTATTTTAATGGCTATGAAATTCTGTACTTTAAAAATTTCCAGATGATGCAAACATAACTGAACTAAAAAAAAATATATATAAAGGAAATTATCATATTATAAAGGTGTCACGTACTATATATTTTATTACCAAAAATAGAATTTAATAATAATATTTCTTATTTCTATAATAACCATATGTTCATATAGCTCCTTTTTCAGAAGCTCAGCTTAATCAACACTTGCCCGTAAAATGTTAAAATTTTCCCATTTTCTTTCCCTTCAATGAATATAGTAAATTCCCTTAACAAAGGAATGGAACATTATTGCATCGTAAAAGGTAAGATGCCCATAACTGTCACATCAGATACTTTTTTCTCTTCAGTTTTGAAGTCAAAATTATCCCCGACTCTTAATACCCTGAGTCAGTGGGGGAGGAGTTTGGGCATGTATATGAACATCATGTGAGCATAGAAAAAAGAAATTTTATTATTAAAATTCTGTTTGTCTCTGTGAACCTCCCATGATGTTTACTGACTACCACACACTGTTGGGTGTAGCACAATTGGAAGAAAGTGAGGGATAGTTTTATGTACTATATTGTATAAGTAATAGAATGACGTTAAAGTTTACTAACCTGGTCTAGATTACTTATCTAGATTATTCTAACAAATAGTTTAAAATACGGGACTCCAAATTGTCTACTAAAGAAATTTAGAATATCATTCTATAGATTATCTCCAAATGTTGCTTTTGATCTAGTAAATACTTCTGATTGATTCAAAATTGAATATTAAATACAAACTCTTAAAAAAGAAAAATAGTAATAAACTAACTGAACTCACTGCTATGGGGCTGAGGCCTAGAGCCCAGTACTGTAGTCATCATGAGCAAACCATGTTCCTTTAAGATAATGTTTGGAAAAAACTGACTTTGTACACTATAGACCTGTTGCTAAAACATTCCCAAGAAAGGTTTCTACAAAAGTTAAGAGAAATAGCAGCAATCATAATATTATGTATCCACTTTCAAACATATTTTTTAGAACTAATTCCTTTTAAGCTTTTTGATCAATGGCCAACTGGGAACCCTAAGCCTACAGAACAAATTAGCGACGCTACATCTACTACCTTTCATTATGTCCAAATACAAACATGTTGCTCTTACTGGACAAAAAACTATTTTATACTTAACTGCCTTCCTCCAATTTTAGTGAAGGGATGTGAAAGAATTAAGGCAGACTCTTAGTCTTGAAATAATTTTTGGCTCTGAAGGAAGGTAAAGAGACAAAATCATAGTGTTCCCCAAAGCCCACCTTGACAGACAATGCTTGTAATTCACTCATGTGTTTAGCCAATCTAATGTCAACAGGAAAAGTGTTTTGTTTGTGATATCCTTAAGAGATATATTTTTCAACAGTTCAAATATCGTCCCTTTTAGTGTAAATCCACATCCAAAGGCCAGAAAATTCATCGTACTACTGGAGACTTTTCAATACTAAGCGATCTGAGTACATCCAATACAATATATGAAATGGACATCTAATCCCAAGTACTTCAGTACAGAATTAAGTATGGATATCCTTTAATAGCTGAAATAAAATTTCTTGTTGTAAAAGCAAAACCAAGAAAACTTGATATCATCCAAGCTAGTCCTAGTCATAAAGATATTCTTTGCACCAATCAAAATAAACCTTAGATTGTCTTTGATAATGTTATTGATAGACTGCATTTTACAACAAATAATAGACAGCCTATAGGAAAATGGATACGGTGGATAGCTTTCATGCAGTCAGTTGTAGCACGGACGAGTTTGGATGAATCACCTTTCATATGGGCTATGTTTGAACAGACTGTACTACAACCTTCTGAAGTGTTCCAACAAATGGGCCACTGTCCTGCAAACTATTCCCTTTGTGGCCTGAAAGAGCTACTAGCATCTTCTTGGTATTCACAGATATCCTGAACTTGTTTAGCCAAATTATGTCAAACAAAGAATGCGCAAAGAACCAGAGTTGCCCACTCTTTTAACGGTATCTACCTTCCAAGCTAAGAGGTCGGTGACAAGTGATTAGAAAACTTTCATCATTTTGTTCAGTGATGCGGCAAACTTTTCTACGCTTGGGAAATCCCACCACTTCCAAGTCTCTTGATAAATGAACGAATGTAGATCATTCATTTGGAAAAACCTGATTCTTTCTACTTAGCTGGTCTACCATTATTTTTGATTTTCCAAGAATGAACTGCGGAAGTAAGAGTGATTCCTCTCACACTCCAGTACGTTATCAGTTTGTCTGCTATCAGATACAGTACAGAGGAGGTGTTCTTGTATCTCCTTGAATCCTGACAAGCTAGTACCATCGTATTGTCCAAAAACACTGACGCTATCTTCCCTACTACTGATGGTTCCTGATCTTTAGGAGTCTTGAATATTACTGGTAACTCTTGGCAATTGATGTGTGGTTTGTGTCCTATCGGGTCCATTTCCTTGAGAGACGTAAATGGTTCAGAGTTGCTCCCCACCCTTCCTGTGAAGCATTAGCTAACAGAGATAGGGCTGGTATCTATGTAACACCCACTAAGGCATTTAATATGACTTGGAGTGGTTGAATCCCCCTTATGAGTGTCCTGAGTTGCTGCTTTATTTTATTTCTTTTACAAAATTGGAAATAGAGAAATATCACTAATTCTTGAACAGGGATGAAGACCATGTTTACAGAGGTCTCCTTGCAGTACCTGTCATGTGAGAGAAATGCTACTTTTGACCTCGTTAGCCTCTTTGGTCCTTACTTATGGTCCTTACTTAAGTAACTTCGTCTACAAATGGTGAACTTAAGAAACAGACTCCTGCTGAGAGGTACCCAGACTACATTTTAGCAAGTTTTCATGGAAATATTGCAAATTGAAATGAACTCAGAATATGCTAATTAGGTAGGGTGCTCACTTTGGCCCTCTCTTTAAGTACCTTAGTCCACAACAGATTAACTTAGGAATCATAGTAACTTGACCAGTGAATCATGGGCTATGTGTAAGCAAAGTTTAATGGATGTACTTGAGATGTGAATTAAATGTGAAATGGGGTTACATTAGCGTTCATTAACCCCCTTATTCCACAATTATTATTATTATTATTATTATTATTAGCTAAGTTGCAACCTTAGTTGGAAAAGCAGGATGCTATAAGCCCAAAGGCTCCAACAGGGAAAAATAGCCCTGTGAGGAAAAGGAACTACAAGGGAAGTAATAAGTAAAATATTTTAAGAACATTAATAACATTGAAATAGATTTTTTTTATGTAAACTATCAAAACTTCAAAAACAAGAATAGTGTACCCTCAAACAAGAGAACTCTAGCTCAAGACAGTGGAAGACCATGGTACATAGACTAGAGCACTACCCAAAATTGCTTAACTTGAGAATTATCAGACTCCCAATTGAAAATATGGCACAGGTTTGATGGATGTACTCAAGGTGTGAATTACTGGTAAATCTGATTTTGGGGTAATTCAAGTGGTGCCCTTTAGTGGTATTAGTCCACATTTACAGAACTTTTTAAGGCCTTTGAGGGGTTCCAAAGTACAATCCTGTTCATTCCAGGTCTCAAACCTATCGTACTTACTACAAGAAGATTCCATTCCTTTGTTAAGGGCATGTATTTATTGAAGAGAAAGAAATTGTGAAAATCTAAATATTTTACGGGTACTGTAAGTGTCGATTAACCCATGCTTCTGGGAAAGAAGCAATATGAACATCAGGTGAGATTCATAGAAATAAAGAATTAACATCTATTAGACCATAGAGTACAGTACTTAAATATCTGTCCCTAAATTAATATACTTGAAATTTGGGTTACTGAATTCATAGTTACCTTTAGGTTGTAATATGCCAGCAACATGCATGACGCAACGATAGAATGAGTCACAGAAAAGATGCGGATAATGTGCACTAGGTAGAAGTAGCGATCATCCATGTGAATCCATTCCTCCGTCTGCCGGAAAAAAAAAATTATACTTTTTGTATAATTACAGCAAACTTCAGTAATTTTATTGTATCATCAAGTAGTTAAACAAGACTACAGTCATATTTCTACATACTCAAAGAGCTTGAAGAGTTAATTTTTTCAATGAAAGATGAAAATGACACCAAGGTAAAATTAATGAAATATATTTTTATATAAAAAGTAAGTTAATAAATGAAATATGCAGGGTAGAAACATTTGTGGCTTTGGCCCAAATGGATTGTTAATAATTTTTATTTTTGTGGATAAGCAATAGTTGTTAGCCTTAGATAACAAAAGATGATGCAATGTAATAATACAGTAGCCTATTTTATTTTCATAGATCATGATTTATAAATTTTTTAGTTTAACAATAGAATTTGGTTTTTACATATCTGTAATGACGTGTTTTATTTTGTTGTAGTTTTTTAAATATTCTCACAATTTAAAAAAAACTTTTTTAATATTTACCTAAATTGTTATTGAAAGTTTAGTTTAAATATTAATTATATTAGTAAATATGGTCCTAGATTTTACAATAATGTGTACAGTATTACCACTATGCATGGACTGCTAGAAAAAAATAAATATATTTTGAAAACTTCACTTTTCTCTCAAGCTTTATTTTGCACAGCAAATTTATCCCTAACTTACACAGGTTTTAATAATATGTGAAATATCTATGCTGTACTGATACTACACACTGGTATCCATTACAAATGAAGTAAATAAAGGCAACCCTAAAATATATAATTTTTTTTTTAAGCTGGGTTTGTTGTGTGACATTGCTAATAAATATTTTCATGCCTATTTCTGACTTTGATGTGTATTCTTAAAAGACAACTTAGGATTCTGGACTTTAGTAGACTAATAAAATGGAAACATTTGCTATTCTGATTTAATTTTACTTTAGAGGTTACTCTAGAATGATATGTATTGGGAGCTAGAATAAATTCATGCGATAGTATTTATAAACAGTTCATACCTCTTCTTCCTCTTCTTCTTCTTCTCCATCATCTTCCAGAGTAAAGTTACCAGACCCAAGCTCCTCTGCTGCATCGTCTCCTAAAATGGCGTCATCACCAGAACCTAGGAGGTCTCCAGAGCCAAAATCAAATGGACTGCTTGCCGTTTCCTCTTCTTCTTCCTCATCAGACTCGATAGCAGAAGCCTAAGTAATGGCAAAATATGTGAAAAGCTGCACTCATACAAAGCAATTACAAAGTACTGTACTGTATTTTATGGTAAACATACCCAGCAGTTATGGATAATGATTTGCAATTTTAAATGACCAACCTAAAGTTTTATTTTCTATTATTATTATTGATGCTTGAGGAAATATCTTTGCATCTTTTCAAGTGAACAGTAGTCTATAAAGATATTTGTTAAAGATCTTAGTACGCTTCACTCCAGAATATATACGAGAATGGTGAAACTTGTGCAATATGTGTACAGTACCATGATTACAGAGAGACATTCTTTTACCCAGCCCATACATCCTTGGATGGCAAAAAGAAGAAATCTGCTATATCTGAGACTTACCTTTGAAGCCTTTGAATGCCAAGTAAAGAAAAATTAGATAAATTTTTTTCTTTTATACAGTGATAAATATGAAATGCAGTATATAAGTATCTGTATTTTTATACAGTGTTATCCAAGCAAACTCACCACTTGTAGAAATTATAAGGAAAAACTTAATTTCATTAATAAAATTTGTTATTTCTACATTCACCAGCTCCTCCCTCGAAACTTGGTTAATATCGATGTTTAGCCAAAAAAAAGACATTTCCAGTATCCTTTCCTTCCAATGCCAGTTACTTATTTTAATGATTCAAGTTAATTAATTCTTCATTTAAGTTTCACAGTGTTGGGATTATATAAATAAGTGATAATATAATAAGGTTATATTTATGGGAAGCAGTCTGGAGTTTCAACTTTCAAACTTTAATTTGTGACAGTTTATTACTAAGAGCTAGTATTCAGGTAAGTATAAGGTTTTCCGTTTATTTTGAGACTATACATGACCTATCTTTTCTCTTTACTGATGACTCACCTCCAGAATAAGGAATAATTTCAACTTTGAAACAAAGACACAAGATGATAGGAAATCCCCAAGCTAAAGTTATCGTCATTATACTATTAGAAGGAAAGAAAAGTCTTTTTTTTTTTAGTTTTTAGGGTAAAATTCAATATTAACTAAGCTTTAAAAGAGAAGCAATATGAATATAAGGGTAGATTCACAGGTATAATAAAGTTACCTTAAAGAAGAGCAAGATGAAGTTGATACAGAAGGCCAACACCAGAGCAGCATACTTGAGATTGTAAAAGTTTCTTGCAAGCAGGCTGACAATACGCTTGTTGTAGCCACTTAGGTCAAGCTGAAAATTTAAGATGATTAGACCTCTTAATATGTCACTGATTTTCCTACATCTTATCCTAAAGTAAAACATTATCATGATGTTGGACCTGTGTAAATATTACTTAATTTCCGGTAATTTGTAAGTTGTATACTGTATAGTATTTCACTATAGTTACACAAAAAAATCTATTTTTCAATATTAAACTTACCCGATGATCATATAGCTGTCAGCTCTGCTGCCCGACAGAAAAAACCTACGGGCGGAATACGCCAGCGATCGCTATACAGGTGGGGGTGTACATCAACAGCACCATCTGTCAAGTAGGTACTCAAGTACTCGATGTCAACATCGAACCAATTTTCTCTCTGTCGTGCCAATGGCAAGACCTACTAAATACGCCGTCCCTAACTGGATTTGTTTTCACAACGATTTGGTGAAGTACACTATTCCAGTTTTGAGCTTTCGCTATGCAGGGGTTTTATCTTCATTTCAAAACTTGAACTCGTTTTGGATAGATTTAATTATGGTGACGAAGAGAGTATGGACTCTCACTTTTAAATGGCCGACCCTTCCCTTAGACGGAAGTGTGTTTAGGTTTTTAGTAATTTTGCTTAACAAGTTATAGATCTATTTATTTTATATCTCTCCGCCTTTATAGGCCTCTTCGATTAACTTTCCATTTATTATAAACTTATAAAAAATTAATTTTTATGTTTGTTTATATGCGACCTTTCCTAATAGTAGGCGGTCCTTACTTGGAACCGAAGTTAATTAACATTGAGCCCGTCATATCGTATTTAACCTTTTAAGAATTTTATACTATTTTATATGAAAGAATTTCTTTGATAGTCTCGTACTGTTTTCAAAGATGAACTAACGTTTAGTTTTTTAGTCTCCGCAGTTGTTGACGTTCAGAACGTTCAACATGCGCTCTATCGTTACGATAGAGAGAGAGTGTATCACGGTTTCACGTTGCAGTAAGAGTAACCGATTCTAGCGTTTCGTTCATTCTTTCTTAGCTTAAATGGTTTAAATTCTAAATAAAGGAACTTTTTATTTGGGAAACCTTTCAGTTTTTTCCTTTTAGCAAATAACATGTTTTAACGATATATAATTGGGCTCTTCTCTCAGGTGCTAAGTCAAGAGAGAAGAGAGAGAGAGATGGAGACAGAGGGAGAGAGAGGAGAATAAACGTTTCGTTCAAGCGGGTAACGTTGTTCTCGTTTTTTTTTTTTCACTCTTCTCCCTAGTCGCTGTAGGGGAAGAAGGTAAAACGTTTCTAGAGTTTTATTCTTGTTCCCAGGCTTTATGCGGTGAGAGATTGTAAACGTAGTTTATTTGATCTAGTGTTTAGTCTCTTTTCCAGCCACTGAATTCGTTTTTTACTCTTCTCCCTAGTCGCTGTAGGGGAAGAAGGTAAAACGTTTCTAGGGTTTTATTCTTGTTCCCAGGCTTTATGCGGTGAGAGATTGTAAACGTAGTTTATTTGTTATAGTGTTTAGTCTCTTTTCCAGCCACTGAATTCTTTATCTTTATTTATGTTTTTCTGTTGCATTGTAAAACTGTTTTCGCAATTACAGTACTACCTTTTAATGAAGGATAGGATTGCGTGTTTCAGGTAGAAATCAGTTAAAGTTTTGATTTCAGTGAAATAAGTGCAAACAGAAAATCAAAAGTGATAAAGTGATATGCGCAAAGTGTTACAGTGTTGCGTTCGAGGGTTCGTCTGTTCGTGCCAGTTGTTCACCTAGTCCGGGACCTCTTACAAGCTCCCAAGCCCAGGGGAGAAGTAATTTCGAACGACTTATGGGTTCCACAGGCCTTGATCGACGAACAGACGTTTTTCCCTCCGTGGTTTCGGGCGTATCTACACACGTTGCCGACGTGAGATCGCCCCACCCACACAAAGACGAGAGAGCCCATTTATTCCTCGTCTGCGGAAGAGGTTTCTTGTAGAAACCATGGACCAAATCTTGCAGCTTTTAAGTGCAAGTCGGTCCCTTCCGCGCAAGTCCAACGGCCTAGGTGTAGCCACTGGGTCAGTTCGGACTCGCTGCAGTCATCCGACGACTGCACACCTCCCAAGAGAGGCAAGGTGGTACCGCAACAGGCCGGACTCCGTCTGTTGCTGCACCAGCTGTTTTAAACCCTCAGTCAAAACGGACAGTAGCTCCGTTTGTTGCCGTTTTTTGTAGACCCTAAGTGGTCTTTACTGCAGTCTATGCAGACTCAGTTAGCTGCGGTTATGCAGGAGTTTCGTGCGGAGAAGGTTTACACTGCTCTCGTTAGCCTACAACCTGCCACGGTTGTGCGCCCAGCTCACGCTGAGGCTGCCTGCTCCCACACTCCGGCTGCGGAGAGCTCCACCTCCGATGCGCAATCGACCCTGCCAGACGCATGTTAACGTTAGCCGACGTGCGGCTCCCTCCGTTAACATGCGTGAGCTACCGCATCAGCAGTGGGAAGGTGGAGTCAAGCTGCCGTGTTTTGACGCGATGCGTTAGTTTCCGCAACCCACGGCAGTCCCCACCACGCACCTCCACTCCGCTTTGGTTGTTGCCTGCTCCCACACTCCGACTGCGGAGAAGGTTGACGATGCACCCGTTTGCCTACAACCTGCCACGGTTGTGCGCCCAGCATGGCTGCCTGCTCCCACACTCTTGTTGTGAGAGCTCCTCCACCCATGCGCAGTCGACCCTGCCAAACGCATGCTGACTCCCACAGACACACGGAGCACTCCGTTGCCGTGCGTGAACTACCACAAGCTGCCGTGTTTTGACACGGTGTGTCAGCCTCCTCAACCCACTGTGGTTACCGCCACTCGCCCGCAGCAGACTAGTCAGTCAGGAGTTGAGGCTTCCCCACACAGCTTTGGTTGTTGCCAGCTCACAGACTGTCAAGCAGTTACATGAGGTTGCCTTCTGGTCTGCTACTAATGCACCAGTGCTGTATGTCCTCACGCACCTGTTGTGGTTGACAGTTCAGTTTTTGACAGTTCACAGACTGTCAAGCAGTTACATAACGTTGCCTTCTGGTCTGCTGCTTATGCACCAGTGAGACCCTCACTGAGATAACCTAGCTTTTCTCGGACATGGTTCCTGTAGATGAGAAAGTGCTGTTCTCCCTCCTTCTGATATTCCTTTGAGGACTGTCATTTGGAGAGGAGCCTTAAGCTGCTTAGCCTCCTATGGACTTTAATTAAAGCATAACAAAGCTTCCAGGGATGGTAAATGGTTCCGCTTCAGTCGCTAACCCCGTCTGTTGCCACACCTGCTCCCATAGACCCTATTGGGCTTTGTTGCAAGACATGCAGTCCAAGCTTGTGTCCTTGATAGAGGATTTTTTACGGAGAAGAACCTTCTAGCCAACAACCTTCCTACCGGTTGGTTGTACGCCCTGTTGACGCTGAGGTATCCTACTCACGTCCGCCAGTTGAGATGGTTCCTCCACCGGTGCGACCCAGTGTGGGTTGCCAGTCGCACGTTGACGTTAAGCGACTCTCGGAGGTGGTTGTGGACGTTCAGTGTGTCACTAGGAAGACGTTCAACAACCAGCAGAGGTGACTTGTTGTGACGCAGTGCGGCAACCTCAGCAACCCGGTAGGGGGTTGACTGCACAACCCAGACAGTCTAGACAGTTTCGGGTTGACGCTGTACTTCCTCGCGTCCCCATGGTTGACAGTTCACAGTCTGTGCAGCAGTACCATGATCTTGTGTCCGGCTCCGTCACGCATCCGCCAGTGCGAACGGATTCAGCGAGTCAGACGTTGCCCACGCCGTTGCCGTTTCCTCATCAGTTTCGGATGAGGAACCCTCTGATGAGGACATTGCTGAACAAGACGATCAACCCCCAGCCCTGCTATCCATCCAGAAGATGCTGAAGAAGGAACACTGCCCTGTCAGGCTGTGGATGAGTCTGGTTAGGACACTGTCATCCGTGGTTCAATTTGTGTCACTTGGAAGACTACACCTCCGTCCTCTTCTGTATCATCTAGCTTTTCACTGGAAAAGGACAAGACGCTAGAAGCGGTCTCGATCCCGGTTTCCGGAAAGATAAAGTCTGGTCTGACTTGGTGAAAGGACTTTATCAACCTTAGAAAGGGTCTTCCCCTGACTGTTCAGACTCCCAACCACGTTCTCTTCTCGGACGCATCGGACGTAGGCTGGGGTGCGACATTAGGCGGTAGGGAATGCTCGGGATTATGGAACTCGAGTCAAAGGACAATGCATTTCAACTGCAAGAAGCTTCTGGCAGTACGTCTGACCTGGAAAAGCTTCAGGTCTCTCCTTCAAGGCAAAGTGGTGGAGGTGAACACGGTCAACTCCCTGCTTTGACGTACATCTCCAAGCAAGGAGGGACCTACTCTCTGACATGGTACGAGTTCGCAAGTGACCTCCTCTCCTGTTCAACAGGTCTAGACTTTTCACTAGTAACGAGGTTCATCCAAGGCAACTTGAATGTCATAGCAGATTGTCTCAGTAGGAAGGGACAAATAATTCCAACATATTGGACCCTCCACAAGGATGTATGCAAGAGACTTTGGGCCACCTGGGGCCTGCCAACCATAGATCTCTTCGCAACCTCGATGACCAAGAGGCTCCCAATACTTTGCTCACCTATCCCGGACCCAGCAGTAGTTCATATAGATGCCTTTCTACTAGATTGGTCTCATCTAGATCTATATGCATTCCCTCCGTTCTAGATTGTCAACAAGGTACTGCAGAAGTTCGCCTCTCACGAAGGGACAAAGTTGACGCTAGTTGCTTCCCTCTGGCCCGCGAGAGAATAACTTACCGAGGTACTTCGATGGCTAGTAGACGTTCCCAGAACACTTCCCCTAAGGGTGGACCTGCTACGTCTGCCACGCGTAAAGAAGGTACTCCAAGGCCTCCACGCTCTTCGTCTGACTGCCTTCAGAATATCGAAAGACTCTCGAGAACTAGAGGTTTTTCGAAGGAGGCAACCAGAGCGATTGCTAGAGCAAGGAGAACATCCACCCTTAGAGTCTACCAATCGAAGTGGAAAATCTTCCGAAACTGGTGCAAGTCAGTATCCGTTTCCTCGACCAGTACCTCTGTAACTCAAATAGCTGACTTCCTCTTATATCTGAGGAAAGAACGATCTCTTTCAGCTCCCACTATCAAGGGTTACAGAAGCATGTTGGCATCAGTCTTCCGTCACAGAGGCTTAGATCTTTCCAACAATAAAGATCTACAGGACCTCCTTAAGTCTTTTGAGACCACGAAGGAGCGTCGTTTGGTTACACCTGGTTGGAATTTAGACGTGGTTCTAAGATTCCTTATGTCAGACAGGTTCGAACCAGTTCAATCAGCCTCCCTGAAAGATCTCACCTTCAAGACTCTTTTCCTGATATGCTTAACCACAGCTAAAAGAGTCAGTGAGATTCATGCCTTCAGCAAGAACATCGGATTCTCATCCGAAACGGCTACATGTTCTACAACTTGGTTTTCTAGCCAAACACGAGCTGCCTTCTCGGCCTTGACCAATATCGTTCGATATTCCAAGCTTATCGTATGGTTGGAAATGAACTAGAAAGATTATTATGTCCTGTAAGAGCTCTTAAGTTCTTTTTTAAAAAACCTTTACGAGGCCCGTCTGAAGCTTTATGGTGTTCAGTTAAGAATCCATCTTTGCCTATGTCAGAGAATTCTTTATCCTATTTTATCAGACTGTTAATACGAGAAGCTCATTCCCTTCTGAATGAGGAAGACCAAGCTTGGCTGAAGGTAAGGCCACACGAAGTTAGAGCTGTCACAACTTCCGTGGCCTTTAAACAAAATAGATCTCTGCAAAGTATATTCGACGCAACCTATTGGAAAAGCAAATCAGTGTTCGCGTCTTTTATCTTAAGAATGTCCAGTCTCTTTACGAGAACTGCTACACTCTGGGACCATTCGTAGCAACGAGTGCAGTAGTGGTGGGGGCTCCACCACTACAATTCCCTAATTCCAGAACCTTTTTAATCTTTCTCTTGAAATAGTTTTGGGTTGTCCGGAAGGCTAAGAAGCCTTTTGCATCCTACTAGATTTGGCGGGTGGTCAAAATCATTTCTTGAGAAGCGCCTAGATTAGAGGTTTTGATGAGGACCTTTAGTATGGGTTGCAACCCTTCATACTTCAGCTCCTAGGAGTCACTCAGCATCCTATGAGGATCGCGAGGCTCAGTAAGGAAGACGTACTTAAAAAGGCAGAGTAATTGTTCAAGTCGTCTTCCTTACCAGGTACTTATTTATTTTATGCTTGTTATTTTGAATAACTGCTAAAATGAAATACGGAATACTTAGCTCGTAATAATGTCAACATGTAATGCTGGTCTCTACCCACCCCCCTGGGTGTGAATCAGCTATATGATCATCGGGTAAGTTTAATATTGAAAAATGTTATTTTCCTTAGTAAAATAAATTTTTGAATATACTTACCCGATGATCATAAATTAAAGGACCCACCCTTCCTCCCCAATAGAGACCCAGTGGACAGAGGAGAAAATTGGTTCGATGTTGACATCGAGTACTTGAGTACCTACTTGACAGATGGCGCTGTTGATGTACACCCCCACCTGTATAGCGATCGCTGGCGTATTCCGCCCGTAGGTTTTTTCTGTCGGGCAGCAGAGCTGACAGCTATATGATCATCGGGTAAGTATATTCAAAAATTTATTTTACTAAGGAAAATAACATATTATCAGAGTAGACTCTCATTCATTGCTCACCAAGTCTTGTATACAGTTCACTAAGATAGTTTTATTGTTTATCTGTCGATTTATTTTGATACAAATATATGTTGCATATCAAACAACAACTAATGCTATTGTGTTCCTTCCTACCTCATTTTTCAATTTCTCTATGCTCACTTACCTTTTAATTATTTTTTTTTTCCTTCAGATAAACCTTGTGACAATTAAGTTTAAGTTATCAGGCTAATTAACAGTACATTATTGGAAAAAAGGTTGATTATCAACATGCAGCACATGTATGATGTTGGGCTTGGTAAGTGGAACATAACATGAGGTACTGTACCAGTGATGGTACCATCCCTAATCTATTCCTTGTTCATGTTGTTAAGTATCTGAGAGTAAGTTGTACATTTCCCTATACAGTACTGCATAGTATAGAGCAAACTAGAGGCAGAACTCATAATATTGCCAACCACAAAACAAATATTGTGTGTAGTAATCAAAACTACAGAAATTAAAGTTGTAATGTTCTTACATCATAAGATTTATCAAGCGGTTCTCATTTACTTATCTTATTTCTTGAATTCATCTATGATTTTTATATTCAAAATCATTACTATTGTCCTCCTCTCTGAATATATTAATGTTCATATTTTTATATATTTATTACTTTTCTTTTTATATTCTTCCTGGTTTTTTCTGTATTGAACTACTTTCCCTAATGAGGTTCTGATAAAGCTTACAGTATCATGTTTTTTTCCAGCTCAGGTAGCAGACTGGCTTTGCAATAATAATAGTGATGATACTGTTCTGTAAAAAACATTACTTTAGATCATGCCATATTATTACTATATTATGCTGATATTAATTGTCAGCTGTGTAATATATTGTATTACAGTATAATGATAGTGCCCAAGAAATAAATTTACAGCGAGATGCTAAGGTTGGTGTCAAATTACTAGTACTATATATCTAATACAAATGATTTTACATTAAGTTTTCCACTTCAGGTTTTAAATAGGATTTTTGATAACTAAAGAAATAGTTTAAATTTTTATCTAATAAAACTTGCTATTATAAATTCCTCAAGCTATTTTTTGTCTTAAAAGGGAATGCACATAGCCAATAATGACAGAAAATTATAAAATAATAATTGTTCTTAGCATTCAAGAGTGGACATACCATACAAAATATAAATCTTACCATGAAACAGATAACTTTTTGAAGAATTCCCTTCTCTGGGGTACTAGGAGGGACTGAAAGTGGTTGTGGCTCAGGAGTTGGGGACTGGGGTGGAATATCAGGGGGATGGGGTTGTGTAGGAGTTGGAGGTGATGGTGTTAGCTGTGAAGCATCAATCAAACCAGGGTTTAATAGACTACCTTCTTGTGGAGCAGATGGTGAAGTAAAGAGATGAGAGTCTAGAAGAGAGCTTTGAGAATGAGACATTGTGAATGAACCCATGAAAAACGAGTCTGACGAAGTCAATTCTGAGGTGGTTAGATGGGACTCCATTGACTGGGAAGCAATGAGATGATGTGAAACCATTGCTTCAAAAGGATGAATATCACTTGTGCTTGGATCATCTGCTGTCAACAGATGGTCAGATATTAAAACCGTTGAAGGAGTTGAATGATCGCTAAATGATAATAGTGAAATAGAAGAAGGATCAGTCTGGCTTCGAGTGAGTGAATAAGGACTACCAGTGGTATGTCCCTCATAATGACTATTAGGCTGAAGTGATTGTGAAGAAACTGATGACTGAATGGTAACTGGTGTGGTAGATTTTGATAAAGAACTGGATGAATGTTCAGGTGACATCACATTTGTAACTACAGGTGAAGAATGGGAATGTGGTATAGATGGAAATGGTGAAGAGTGTCCAGTTACATTTACGCTGGATGTAGAAAGCATCATAGAAGAAGTGGAGGACATAACTGTTAGTCCTGGAGATGTACTGAGAGGTGAACAAACTTGAGAAGTGCTAGGAGAAATCAGCACTGTCGTGTCTGATCTCAAATCTACATGGCTGGATGAAGTAAAAGATGATGAGATGGGTTTATGAGGTGCTGGTGAAAGTGTTTTCAAAGAGATTGTATCATGAGTTGATGATGGTGCAGAGACTGAAGTGGATATTCCTGCCATTGAAGCTGGCAAAGATGATGATGAATGTGATGATGGATAACAAGTTTGGGACAGTTTGTTATCACTGTCCGAAATGGATGATTCTTCACCTTTGTTGGAGTGCTTTACTGGGACAGGATAGCTAATAGAATGAGAAACCTTTATGGCTGAGTCAGTTGCCATGGAAGGCAATGTTTGACTTTTCCGCACTTGCCCAGCAATGGATGTGCTGTATGTGGACCTAGCAGTCCCTTCAGCATTTTGAAAGGAAGCTACAGCACTATGTTCTGGGATAGGTGGACAACTAGAAGGAAATAACACTGAAGAAGGATGAGATGAAGATGTAATATGCTCTTTAGACTTGGAAGGTGAT
>NC_090755.1:63659755-63674755 GCF_036898095.1 Palaemon carinicauda
AAACCTCTTGCTTGTAATTTTAGTGCTAGATTGGTGTACATGTTTCATTCTGCTACCAGCATTTAGTTTTTTAGGAAAATTACATGACACTGAGATAATATACCATATCCCTTTCATAATACTGTGGAGCCGAGTTTTCTGAAAATTGTTTCTCTGGAGGTCGGCCAGACATAATTTGACTACAGAGCTGTATGTTAGTTATACCAAGAAATGCCAAAGTAAAAGAAATATAAGGAATCCTTTTCTCTTAAGGTAAACCTTCAAATTTAAAGGTATAGCATTTCACATATCCCAAAATTAATGATGCTACAAGAAATATGTACTGCTTGACAGTTTCTTTGAGCAAATGAAATTAATCTTGTTAAAAAAAACGTAACACCATTGCATTCATATAGATTATTCAAGAGCAAGTAATAAGAATGAACAAAGAAAAGGCTGATAATTTTAATAGTTTACTGCTGAGCAAAACCAGCCAGAGTAATATATCCATTCAGGAAAATTCCCAAGCTTATGTATTTTGCCATTTCCCAGGGGAAACCAAAAGTAACAGCTCAAAAAGCAATAAATCTTTTTAAGTACGGAAAGAATTCAGAAATTCCAAGTCTCGGTTTGATTCCAAGCATGAAAGAAAGTGACGAGAATTGGTAAAATATGTTCAGTAGTTGGATATAAATATACTATGCATTCTAAAGAAGCTGTAAAATTGTGAACTTAGAAAAAACTAAAAGCATACAGAGGTAAATGATAAATATATAACCATGGATTGCTTGCGAAAGCATAATATAGCACTGTGCTCTACTTACGATGGCTCAACTTACTGTATATGAATCAAATACATGTGTGCACCATGTATGGTATACTTTTCTGTATAAATGTGTACATGCATGTATGAATATAGTTTTTTTTTAGATAAGCATAATTGTACTTTATTTTATTCATTTGTAAAAACAAAGCAACCTAGCCTCATTCAAGATATTGTACATGTGTGGTATTCCATGTGACCATGCTACTCTATGTAAATAAATTTTCACATTCTTTGTCGGTTTTACATTGGGTCAAGCTACATAAACCAATTTTAATTTTTTATGTAATGCTACATATTGGTCTTTTTTGCAGTTTTCCCCTTTAAATCCATGACCTTACTATGACCTGTATTACCACTTATTCAGTGACATTTACTTCTACCCCTAAATCTTACTTTCAAACTCAATCTACACTGAAATTATGTGTATTGTACATTATAATATATAATTTTGATATATTGGCTGACATCCCTTGTTTAACAGTTCCATAGTGATTCTAATGTTTACTTATAATTTAAGTCTAAGACTTAGCTAGGAAATAAAGTTTTTATGACATATGAATAAAATTTTCTCACAAACTTGTCAATCATATTGAGCACAGAATGGTTGTTGTTGTCCTGAGACTCGCCCATTTACTATCCGTTCATGCATACCTATTGGCCATTAGCTGGAAGGAACTACCCAGATTAGATCCCATAAAGCAGGAACAGAAGGAAAGGAAGCAGGAATATACACGATTTATGGTTTTATTAATAAAAACACCCATCAATCTTAATGAGCACATTACAGTAGTAGGGAAATTATGCTGTCAGAGAGACCCTCAACCTTTCTGAAGGCCTGATGGATCCAAAGGAGCAACACAAGTTACTATACTAGCAGCATACTCTAACATACTGATATAAGATATAACAATAACATTTAATAATAGAAGTAGCAAAGAGTCCAGAAATAAACTACCTGTACTATAAAATAAACAATTACAGTACGATCCTGTATTTCAGACATCAATTACAAGTAGCACAATAAGATGCACAGTAATTGATAATCAGACAAAAACAAAATAGTGAATAAAAATAAAGTAAAAAAAAAATATAGGCACTAAGACTTTGTGTAGAATGCGAAAAAGGACTACTTACCCTAAGGCTAAAAACCAACCAGTTCATATGGTAGTTAATAAAGTAAACAATACTGTACTACGTGGCAAACTTCAATCAATATTACATCAGAATGAAAACATATATAAATATGAACAATCATTGAATTAAAAAGTGAAAAATAAGGAAAAGCAAAACTCAATGAACACAGAAACTCAATGGAATCTAGGTAGAAAAAGCTTCATGTTACTACTAAACTACGAAACTCACTCAAAGTTCACGTGGCTCAATCCTCAAAATTTACCAGTGTTGATGTATACAATGGAAAATTATATTTCTTTTCTTCATCACCCCCACAAGTATGCCAATGAGCATGGTGTGGGTAAAGCTTATTTAGCATACCCAGTGGCCGTGTAATGTGTAGATTGTCTTTCATAGCAGTCTGCTTTTCTGGACAGAGTGCTTACTAAAGTATTAGTTAGCTTCAGCCTAATCAGGAATGTCTTCTGGTTTTGAAATACATTTATATGTTAATTGCTCAAAGGTGTTACTGCTGGAGGGTAAGGATCCTAATTTCTTTTGTATCATGTGTTGTGGGCAACAAAGTCCCTTATATCGTAGGTGTACAGAATTGAAAAATATTACCAGTCTTATGGAGGATTACGTTACGCCTTTTGTCAAAACAAGTTTGCGAGAGGACTCTAAACATAGGAAAAAATTAAATTTAAAATCTAGGGATCATACATAGATGACTAGTATAGTTGATTTAGGCAGTGAAGAGGATGCTTCAGCTCAAACAATTAAGGGAAGCTCTGAAGTTTAGTGATTCACTTAATTCCCAATTTCCTTTATTTCAAGGAAAAGTTTGCTTTGTTTATGCAATCTAAGAAGGCTAACGGTCTTTCTGGCAGTGGCAGTGTTTCTAACCTAACCTGCCCTGATCTGAATATTATGCTAACTCCTTAGGTTTTGTCCATTGGTTCTAGAGTACCATCTGGTTAGGGTTCTGTTGATATATGTGCATTACAGAGTCGGTTGCTTCCTTACAAGCCTCAATAAGAGAAAAAAGACTGGGTTAGAAGTCTGAATCCAGCCATCCTACCTCCCACTACAGCAAGTGCACATGAAGAACCTTCCTGTGCCATCATTAATAATATGGCATCCCATATTATACATAGCTACCAGGTGCACAGTTTTTCAATAAGCCCGTTCAGTCTAATAATCGGCTGTATCATGATTTGACTGGCAGTGCCCTAATAGCTCCTAATGTAGGTTAGGAAACTAGCAAGTCTCAAATTCCAACTACGAGTTTTGATGTTGGAGCTATTACCTCAAAGGGGAATGCTTTGAAATGAGTTAGTCGTTCCAGGGGGTTAGAACCCTGTGATACCTGATGATGATTTTCTTGTAATATCACTCGTAGAAATTTTATACAGTAGGAAGCTGCCGAAGAGACCTTCCATCAGGATGACATGGCTATCTCACTCAAAAATAGATTTTTCCTACGTCAAAATCTGTTGTATGTAATACCTATAAAAATGTATGATTTTTGAGACAAATCATTGATCTCATTTTTCTCGTGCAGCACAGTATGAGGCTGTCAAGAAAGTGATGTCTAGAAACCAAAGGAACTTTATCATTTATACCGACTTTATATTGTTTTATCTTAATGGGTCTTGGCTCTAGTATAAAATTGTGAATAACTAAATTTATTGGTATTCTGGGGCAATAGTTGATGTACCACTTTTAGGCAATTTGAGGTGACACAGTCAAATTGATGTCAGATAATGGACTTGAAAGTTGTGGTTCATGTTATTAGGAGTGATGCTACTTTCCATAATTTCTGTATGAATGTTCTTAGGAAAGAGTTTTGGCAGTAACTCATAAGAATATGAGATATAAATTAACAGAGTACCATTTAAGAGAAGCCTTTTTTTTTATAAGGATAGCTGGTTGGTAATCATATATGACTACCTGTGATGTTCTAGTTGAAATAGTTTTTGAGGTATGTAATTTTCATGTTGATTAGGGTGCATTAGAGTTCTTTTTGGTATCTCTGCCCTTACGACAATTGGTTATTTATTAATCCTCTCTCAATTTCTGTTGGGTGTAGAAAGGATGAAGGAAGTCCTCTCTATCTTTAGGTATCAATCCTTAAGCTACTAGGCATAAAGCCAGACTTGTCTGGTTAGTTGGTGTAAATTGCTAAGTTAGGAATTTTGGTTTGGTTAATTTCTTCCCCTTATTTAGTCTCCTCCTTCAGAGTGTGGTATTTTTCCATGTGAACCTTGCGTGAGATTGATAAATACTGTAACTGGTATCTTAATACAGTAATAGAATTGGTTCTTTCTAGACTCGCCTGGGGTTCACATAATTCCCTACCCCCAGCTCCCTACTAATTGGTGATGTCAAGTGGTTGTTGAATGTAAACTAACTTCACATATAGGGAAAATGGGAAATCTAGCAAGCTTGAAGGAGGAAGTCATGTGAACCATGGGTGAGTATATACACAACTAATTCAATTATTAAAATTACATTATTCAGTCATTTTGTAAGAAAGAAAATGTGAAAAATAATTAAATTTTATGATGAAGAAAGAAAATATCAAAACGTTATTGAAAAGAAAACTAGATAGGAATTAAATATACAACTAAAGACTGTCTTGGTGAAGCTGGGGAGATTCTCAACCACAGCAAGTCAACTGACATGCAAACTAAGATAAGGGATGGGCAGTTTCCTTCAACTAATGATCCACAGACACATACATATGCTCACTATCATTTACAGCTCTCCCTCTTTTTCAAGAAGACTTCAAATAGGCCATGTCTTAGAATACTCCAACTATGATTTCAACTCAATATGATTGATGGGTTTGCTATGAACAATAAAATAAAATACAAATTTGTTATCAATTCTAATAAATATATTCAGACAAATTGTACTAAAGAGCTACCTACAGCTGTAAGAAGCTGATTATTTACGTAAAATCTTGAAAATTATGCAATTTCTTAGCTGCTCAAAAGCTACATGATTTTAGATTTTCACCACTTTGATTGCAAGACAATTGCCAAGTTTGACTTTCTCAATGATACTTCTAAGTTTGTTTGTCCAAAGATAATTGTTAGGCTTTAATTTCTTTACACTGTGAAGAAAAATATGCAAATTGACAATAATTTTAATGTCTATTATTCCCTTTACTTTCAAACTACACAACTCACTACCATACGTGTTCCCAAAGTTCTATGAATATCTTCCTTTTAGGAAGAGTGAGAGGAAGAGTTCATTTATTCAAATGAAGGATTTTTACTACAATCTCAGTTTTTTTTATTATCCTAAAAGTAATACTATTATGGTAGTTGAGATTTTATGGTAAAAGATACATAAGAAGGTTCTGGATGTAAGTGTATATTTGTTAAAGGGATTTTTAAAACTGAAATCTGGATTCTTTTACATCCCACCTCTGGTGCTTAAGTTTCCCACTAACTAGAAAAAAGTATGGAAAATTGACATAGAAAAACTAAACTACTAACACATGAGGGCAGTTGCCGACAAAGAATGTCACATATTGATATGTTGAGATGTTCACTGGTAATTACAGTGCAATGCACATGCAATGATTGAAAAAATAAATGCCTTCTTATTTGCAAAAATTACATAAGGGCCTATGTATATGGAAACATGCCCTTTAAGTACTGTAATGCCTTTAAAATAGGCATATTGTTTGATAACCATCAATATTTTATACAGTACTATTTATATATATGTATATATATATATATATATATATATATATATACATATATATATATATATATATATATATATATATATATTTAATTAATTTTTAAACTCCAATGAGGCAACATGTTTTCTACCACTCATGTACTGTTACTCAATAGAGACATGTATTGTTTATTCAATGAATAAAATATTTGACTTGAAAAGAGTGAATTTATGTCCATTATCAGAGATCCTTCTGCGGGCATGTGTGTAGGTCCATATAAAACAATGTAAAAAAAATGAGAACAATCACATGGAGATAAAATACAAAATATCAAGGAAAATTCCTGAGGTAAAACAAAGAGGCCAAAAGCAAAATTGAAAATTATAAGCAAGGACTGTAAATTGTAAGGAATGACTGAAAATGAAAGAAAAAATGTACGAAAAACCAAAATGCAATAAAAAAAAAAAAGCAATAAGCAAAGGTACGAGGAAACATAATCTTGGGATACCACACAGCCACTCCACCGAATAGTAAAACCAATGTCTCTTCTGTCTTCCATCGACAGACTTCACAAAATCTGTATGATTTAAATTATCCTACAAACAATAATACATGTACTAAACTACAAAATTTATAACTCTTCTTCTTGTAACAAATCCTTTACATATACTGTGAATATTTGTGTTTTTGTGTTTAGGTCTGTGTATAATAAATATTTGTGTACCAAAACTCATGTCCTAGCGGCAACATGTTCATCAACATAATCATGCATAAAGTTTACAGAATTTTGAAAGTCAACGTGTTTCACCACATCACTGTTACTTCCACAACTACTAGTGAATGCAAAAATAGTGAACTATAGTTTATTACTAAGCATTAGTTTAATTAGTCTCTAAAAATGGTGTAAATACTTTAATTACTATTTTCATGCTACTGCTTTAAACATCAAATGAACATATAACACATATCAGCAACATTAAATTCATAAAAAAATCCACACATTATTACCATAGACAGATAACAGCTCAAGTATCTTAACATATATGAAGTTTTATAAAATGTCATCTATTTAATCCTCTCTGAACAAAAATGTCTCCAATCTAACTTTAATTACTACTCTATTCATTGGTTCTGCCATTCATTTAGTTCATTAGATCACATTCACTGCATTCAACCTCTCGTATAATTTTTCTCAACTTGCTCCCTTCTCTTTATTACACAGAAAATCATTTGATTATTTTCCATACCCAAAAAGGACATACTGAAAGGGTCATTTAAATTGTCAATATCAATTTTAAATGCATTCCTAAAAACTGAACTGTAGCTATACTAAAGCAATTATAGGGACAAAAAAATATTAAACCACTTAAACCTTTTGTAATCAATATCTGTCTAATCCAATTTATATTTTGGAAATGTTTGAAACATAGCATCATTCTAAATAATATATTAATAAGATATCATAAGCATTACTTACTCTTCTTCAGCCTTTGGTTCTTCTTCTGCAACTGCTCCTTCTTCGCCCTCTGGCCCCGGTAAAGCTGGTATTGCTAACGGTACTAACGGTCCTGATTTTGCCTCTTCCTTTTCTTCATCCTGCAAATGCAAGAGCAAATAGTTATTATTTTATTTCTGTGGTTATAATGTTAATTCAGTTAATTCTTTGTAAGAGAAAAATTAAACACCAATTTCACCAGAGTAATGAATTTCCAAGTCTTTTACTGAATAAGTGTAAAAATCCAGTACTATATTTATTGTATTTTAGAAAATGTGAATATACTGTTTATTGTACAGTTGCACATAAAAGGCTAGTGTATTTGTAAAATGGCTTGCATGCTGGCGAGCAATAATATAATAAGAAATATTTTTAAACAATATTTCATGTAGCCTACAAGTTTATTGATATAAAAAATAATGTTTAACATGTTATCTTCAAGTTTTCATAAATATTTTCTGGGCTTGACCTGTGTCGCCCAGTGAAATGCTCACTATAGCACCATTTCTAATCTCATATTAGATTTTTCTGTATGGGAGGAAAAGTTTACTTAGGATTAAGTACAACATATTTTGAGACATGAATGGGAATAAATTGGAATAAGGAAATGCTCTCACCTACACTAATGTCTACAGAGGCCAGATCTAACAAAAGATTTATGGACAATGAATCACTAATCAGCCATATCAATCAGTGGCAACTGCATATTGAACACGTTTATCTCCACAAATATCAAAACATTATATGTACATTACCTTTACAGTAGGAGGTCCTTGCATCAGTCCCATGAGAGCTACACAAACTTTCTGAAGAACGTAAAATACTCCAAAACAACTGTGATACAGGAGGAGGAAAAGCAACTTGCAGAACCCAACAGCCAATTCAGTCGGTGTCATTTGTTTGATTTCTTTAATCTTTTTCTTTACATTAGAAGGAGCAAACACTGATAATCCTTCCAAAATCTGGTCCTTGACACCACCAATCTTTGACTTTATTAGATCCATGCCAGTCCTAATTAAACAACAAGGAAAGAAAGTTGCTTTTCATAACAAAGATAAAAGATTGGAGCTATAAGCAGTTTTTCAAAAACTGCCCATATAAAATGAAAAATATTTGCAAGTTTGCAGCACGATGAAAGTAAACATCAAAAGAAATCTTTTTTAAATTTGGTATGTTATTTTATCAATTTAAGTAGATATATTGTAATTACTGTAACTATATTTTCAAAACCCAGATAATGCTGCTATTTCTCATAAAAATTGAAAACATGATACTCTTTTTTTATTTACTGTATACTTAACTTTCCTCCTTAACTATGTATTGGTGAATGATAGTATAAATCTTGACAGGAAACATGAGAAAATATATAAAAAGTGGTGAAATAAAATAAAATAAAAGCTAGTCAGGTGGGATTCATAATTCTGAATGTAAAAAGGAAAATATACCTGACAAATAAAGTAAGATGAAAAGGTTATCATATATCAATCAACAGTACAACTTACTTTTCTTCCTCTTCTTCACTAAGATATTTCAGACCATCTGCTGCTGATTTCTTGGCCATGGCATCCTCTTCTTCCTCCATAAGAGCTGCAGCATGCTGCATTTCAAAGATGGCATCCTCACAGAAGTTAACAAAAGCTTCAAGTTTTTCCTTATCTCCCTCAGTTACCACATCAAAGAAGAAGTTCCTCTTGGAGTCCTTGATTTGAGGCTTTTCCCATTGGTCAATATTCTCTTCCTTGATCTCAAAGTAGACACGTTCAATGCGCTTTGAACTGCCCATGATCTCAATACGACCCAAGAAGAGCTCAAAATAGTTAAGAACAGAACCAGCAGTCTGCAAGATTAGTGAGATCAAGAATCAATCAAATGAGCCCACACCTTAAAAAGGAACTCTGCAGTAATTTGACATATACACATGATTTATATGAAATGTGTAATTATATAGAATGATGTGGATTAAAAGCTTTGTGGGGATATGTTCCTATGATTATACAACTAAAGCTATATATTTCCATAAAAAAACTCTTACCTCAAGGAATCTTGCAAGACGTGGGTCATTTGGCATGTGTTCGGAAAGGTTGGTGAGAAGGACAGCCAGGTTGAAACCGATATCTTTAGCAGGATTATGGAAACGTTCAGTGAATTCCACATAATCAATTTTACCATCATGGTTTGTATCACAACACATCAGAAGGAAGTTGATTTCTTCTCTGGAATGATATAGGGAAAAATTACATATTCCTATAGGTATTTTTGCTACTTGACAAAATATACTTTAAAAGTACTTGTAATTTATATTTTTTCTAGCTATACAAGCCTGAGTCTTTTGAAGTAAGGATATATCTTCAGTGGCACTGGAACAGCCATTGAATTATTACCAAGGTAGTTAGTTAAAGAAAGATGGCACTCCCTGTCCATCCTCCTGTTTGGCCTTGGGGATGACAAAGGAGCGTGAGAAATTAAATCTAAAGGACTCAGGTTTGTATAGCTAGGAAAAATACGAATTACTTTTAAAATTTGTTCCTACACATACACAAAACTTTCGTTCTTTAAAATAGATAGACTAACTCATTAATGGAAGGAAATACCTTAGAACCAAACTGATAGGTTATTTTCTTCCCTGGACATGTCCTCTTTCCTGGCCCATTACATGAGCAAGGAAGGTGACTAACAACCTCCTAACATCTAACCATAAGTGTGGAAACTGTTAAATCATTGGCCAGTACTTTACTAGTTTAAACGTTAGCTACTAGCCTTGAACTTGCAATAACAGACTAAGAGGGGGTAAGGGGTGTAAGGCCCCCCTGATAATCCGTTGTATCCACAAAACGTTTTCCAAAGCATAGAAAAATTATACCAAATTTTATAGGCTAAAGGCCTATCCTATATATTGTTTATGCCCAACATGTAGGTAACATCGAAACGAGTAGCTGAGATTAACATGCTTTTGTTTTTCACCTTTGGATGACATAATCAAATTATGTAAATTAAATGAAACTCACTAAAACAAAGAGTACATCAAGCATGGGCCTTTTAAAAAAAAAATTAATGCAGCACCAGAAAACACTAGCAAGTAATCTGAGAACTACTACCACTACTTTCCCTACATCTAAGTGAAAGAAAATTGTAAAATCATGGGATTGAATTATTTTGTTGTTGTGGCTGAGGAAGATGCAAAGTCCCTACTGCCATGCCATACTTCCATGAAATTGAGCCTCATTAATATTATCAATGTACTGTAGCCTAAAGTAACAATGTTATCCTCAGTGTTGCCCAACTGGAGGAGCACTTCGGGGATACATTTACAGGAATGGGGAAGCTCAAGTTTGAGAGAGTTAAAGTGTAAAACCAGTGATCCAAAACCAAGACCCTGCCTCATTCTATGTGTCCTAACACCAAGAAGCAAATTACGCATGAAGAGGAATAGAACATCATTGAAACTCCAACTGGTCCAACACCCTGAGTGTTGATATTTTTTGTCATTTATAAGTCAACCCTCTAGCCTGTTTCATTTGTGTGTCAACTTGAAAGTGGCAAACATGGCCATCAAAAGGGAACAGCACCCATTCCAGATGCTTAATGATCATGCTGTGTTTAAGATCGGAGATGATATCATATGCTATGGAAGTGATACCAGAAATCACCTGAATAACATATGAGAGCTATTAATTAGCATCAGATAACCAAATCTCACTCTAAATGAAGTGGTAATTTGAAAAGGCAACATTAGAGTTCTATGGTCATGTGTTCATAGCTGATGGACTGAGTTCAAGTCCAAGCAAAGTTTGATGGACTGAGTTCAAGTCATAGCAAAGTTCAGGCTGTAATAGGCAAGGGTCCTCAGAAGAAAGCATCAGAGGTGCACAGTTTACTTAGGCATGCAAAATTGCTGTGATCAGTTTTATTCCTGACTACACTACACTCACGCAATCTCCGAGAGCTAAACAAAACTGAGTCTCCATGGTCATCGAAGGGGAAAAACCAGAGGGCATTTGACTGTGTCAAGATGGCTCTCACCGAAACAAACGACACTAGGATATCTTGACACTACAAAGGAGCTAGAAGTATAGGTGAACACCTGTCCTGAGCATTTCTGCTATGCTTACGCAGAGCATCCAGGTTCCAGGGATCACCACATTGTACACTTTGCAATTCACACTATCACTCCGATGGAGGAGCATTATTCACAGATTAAGCATGAGGTGCTTAATCTTCACTTTAAAAATTACCAATATAGATCACACTTCAAAATCTTTTAAGCGTTAGTGTTAAGAAATAGTCTTGAAAACAGAGTCTCACTTGACAGCAATGTCAACTATGTCTCTCTGACATCTACTCTACGTAGAAGCCACAGCTGCAGTGACATCAGGCAAGCAAAACTTGCTTATAGCATCTTCGAGAAACATGGTATGTGCATATGAGTGACAGGTGTAAATCCATTGAGATATTAACAGCTGTTTTTGTCTAAAGGACAAACTGCACACCAGCAAAGACTGAAATTTTGTTTAGAAGCATCAGAATTGCGATTTCAAGCTCAGTATAACAGCACATAGTGAATGTAACCCATATGTATCATCAACAACTGGTGAAAGCCTAGTTCATCCTTCGGGAAAGTGTGGTTTTGGAGTAATTACAGACTCAAACTGGAGACTATTAACAGCTGTATGACCTGTTAGTGCATAAAGATTTTTTTTAAATCTCCAGGTTTCCTAATATTGTCTGGACAATTCTTATAATCTCTAAAATATATAAGTATATTTCAATTTCATTTTTAAGGCACCAAAGGCTGAGCCATCAATGAACTTTGGTCAGTTGTAAAATGGACAGTACAGTATATCATGGTAGTCATAGATGACTGTAATTGTCAACCATTTGTTAAAGTTCAGAGTTCAACTTCTGCAAGTACTTCAATTCCTAAATTGGACAGTATCTTGACCATAAGAGGCATTCATAAAGTAATTGGCACAGATAACCACCCATCTTTCAACAGTGAAGAGTTCCACAGTTAAGCAGATCAAACAGAATTTAAGCCAAGGAAAATTTCACCATTTTGGCTGTCCCTGAGCCAATGGTTAAGTGGAAATATTTATTAGTAAAGCAAACTTAGAGACAACTACCATTGCTCAACATGGTGATTGGCAACATAACTGGAATGAAGTCTTGCATACATATTGGGCCACATTACACAGCTCTACTGTTGAGTCGCCTGTAAAACTACTATTTGGTCAGTCAATCACAACTAAACTGGAAAAGACTGTGGTTAGTCATGATGACATTGTTTTATGTAAGAAATGTAAGACATCAAAGTACAAATTAATGCATTATCATGATGCCTAGAGTTAAATTAAACCTTGTGAGGTCAAAGTGGGAGACAGTGTCATAGTGCATGACAACACAGGGAAGAGATCACTGCCTCCATACTAGGACAAAACGTCACATGTAGAATCCAAACATACCCATGTTTGATTGTCACAGGCTCTGGTGGACACAAATCACCAAGAATGTGTCATGCTTCAAGAAGATTAATTCTACAAGGGATCAGATGTAATTGCCATCTAAGAGTGAGGGGGAATAGGATGAATACGATTCAGTGCCAGTACCACAATTTTCTTTAACTGGAACTCATTCACATGTACCCACATGTCCTTAGGCAGCTCACAGGACAAGTCTTTGAACCTCAGTCACTCCAAAATAACCTGATGTGCAACATGCACTAATATCTATCAGAACCAGAAAAGTTCCAGAGCATTACAATCACTATCTCATGGGAAAGTGATAAGTTATGCTAATTGAGCAATTGTATTAATGTAGGCCCACCTCATGACTCCAAGTCATGAGTTACGGGAGATTTTGCTTTGATATAAGGACTTTATTACTTCACCACTTCTTTGATATCAAAATATCATATGCAAGTTTTTGCTTGAAGATGTGTTCAAACTGGATTTTCAGTTTTGTACATGACACTTAATGGTTAATTCATAATTTTTTGAGTTTTGAGTTTGAAGCTCTTTCACCTATTTCTTTTGTAAATTTCAGTCTTCTAACGTTGTCTAGACAGTTTTATAGTCCCTAGAATATAAAAGTAGGAATGTAATACCTTAATGTTTTGGCAGAAAACACCCTGGTTTTGTTTAGTCTTATAGTCTTGGATATGGGCTCTTCACAGTAACGTGTTGGCTACCAGGTGGACAAAACAAATCGTTTGCACTTTTCTGATGACATACTATTATTCCACCTGAAACAGGACACTTATCACCTAGGAATTGGTTTTCAGTCCACCTGATACTGCTATAAACAGCAGTCACAATTGCACAGGTCTCATCTTGCTAACCAATGCCATAGGTACCATTCAGTAAAAAAAACTCCAAAGCAAGTTAAAGGTGACCAGCAATCATGATTGCTAGCAAACTACACAGTTACCGGCCTGGCACACTCTATAATGGCATATGAGTAGTGTAGACGTTAGCCATATCAGCCTACCATACGGTGTTAAAAAGCGGTCCGAAGTAGGACCTTTGAACTGCAAATGATAACCCAGCGGTGTTGTCGCCCAGGCTCACAATCACTAACAGACACCAATCGATGTGTGACCTACGTATTGGCATGATGGTGTAATGTGAATACAGTAATACCCTTATCAACCTACCATATGATACTCGAGATTACTCTGGTTAGGACAGTTTACCTGCAACTGATGAAACAGTAGTGGCTGTCACACCAGGCTCCCGAGGGCTAATCAACCCCTAAGGTACTAGTTGATGCGTTAGTGCTGCATTAGCATGAGGCTTTTAGAGTGAATCATTACCACATTAGTCTACCGTACAGTGCTGGAGATCAGTCCAGGTAGGACTGCTCATCTGCAAATGATGAAACATTAGTGGCTTTAACACCAGGCTCACAACTGCTTGACCCTGAAACTACTAGTTACCGGTGATTTCTGTAAAACACAAAATGTGTACCACAGTAGCGAACATTCTTCCATATCAAAATAGGAATGAGAAGGGGGTGCATACATTTCCACCCTACCCTGAACTATATTGTTAATGTTCAATCAAGAGTAGAACTGCTCACTTGCTCCTGGTGCAACAGTGGTAACTGTAACACTGGCTCTGCTTGCTTGACTGACTCCACAGGTATCAGTTAGCAATTGAGTACCATCACACCCCTGCTAAGAAGATGAATTCTAATTTCCCTTACCAACCATTCTTCCTTCACAGAGGAGTCAAAGTCTGGGAAACCAATAATGACTGTGCTGCCTCTGAGGAGGAGGCTACAACAGCTCCCTTGAGGAAGAAGATAGAACAGTTTCTTCTGCCACAGCAGAAACCACTACATTGGGAGGTTATGCCATAAGGGAAGCACCAAGAACCCTTACTGATGATGGAACACAGGATCACAATCTGAGGAACCGTGTTGGTGTCAAGTGAACCTGCCAGATGAATAATTATCCCTATGAAGCATGCAGGTATAGCAAAACTCTCTTCAAAACGGATAACTCCCTCCCAAGGCAAAGAAACTACCCTGATGTCAAATAATTCACTCCCTGAGTTCATAGATTTTACTCATCGGAAGGACACCAAAAAGGTTGGGACTGTTTGGGGCCATGACTTCACAAAGGTACACAATACATAGGGTTCTGAAGGTTTGTATCCTCAAAGGAACAAAATTTACTTAATCACATGCCTACCCATCAAAGCCTTTTTGCTTAAAAGTGAGAGAAAAAAAAAAACACTTATTACAAACGTTACAAAAAATCCCTCAGGCGAGAGAGGGAAATGGTATGTCTGTACTTGTTATGACCAAAGATAAAAGTGGCCATTCTGTGACAGGCAGGAGGGTGGGGCTTCCTCCTTGGGCCACCTGTTGTTAAAAAACTACCAT